>NC_071978.1:24277593-24360700 GCF_026283585.1 Hylaeus volcanicus | reverse complement strand
AGCCCTCTATAGTCAAGCTCAGAACCTTCAACCCTCTATACCTAAGACTCCAGTACTCTCCAACCCTCTATAGCCACGCTCAATATCATCTAGCACCTCGTGTCTTCCATTACCTAACCCCATGGTCGATCGTGAAGGTACCTATTGGACCTCTGTTATCCCAACTACTCCGTTATCCGCCTTACTACGAACTGCCTTCTCCCCAGACCTCTTCCATATAACCGATGTTCTCTTATATTTACGTTTAACCGATTGTTCGCCGATTCGCGTGGTTGCAGGGGCTTGAAGCGACACTGAGTGACAGCAAAAAGAAGTACGGTGACAAGGTGAATGCACTTCTGTCCGCCTGGGAGCATGTCGCCAATCTCATTCCTGGGGCAACGCCAGAGGCCACCCAGGCTCTCATAGAATGGGTTCACAAGTGAGTATCCCCCGTCGATCGCGTCCTTCCTTTCCTGTATCATCGAACAACCATCGCAATTATCGTTCTATCCTCAATTCGCCCCTTCCGCCGTTTCCTCTTGTTATTCTTCGACACTGAAATAACGACGCGCGGAGATTCGTTTCGGCGTTCCTTTAGCCGCGAGTAGAGGAAGAGGAACGGGCGTTCTCGCGATGAAAAGCACTTATCGCCCGCAGCGGCCTCGCGGAACGATCATTTCGCGACACTGGAACAGAAGCGTGTCCGTTGATAAAACAGAGAGAAAAAAATGAAACGGCGACGAATGGCGACGGACGTCGACAAACAGCGCGTCGTTTCGGTTTCCTCTTTCCAGCCTGCTCGCGTTCAAGGATCGTCGAGTTTTCTTTTTCTCTCGAACATCAAAGACGTGGCACTTGTTTCGAGCTTTCTGTGGTATTTGAAGAGATTAGGAAACGCTGTCTTCGCTTTTTCGTAACGGTGATCGAATTTCGAGAGAAAAAGTATGATTCTCTGTAAACCGATCGCGATTTCCTTCCGATCCTTCGATGGTGTCAACACCGTGAATGTTCCAGGGAATAAGGGGGAATGTTTAATCGGTTTGTTACAGCCACACATTGAAATTGGTACTGCGCGGGGAGTGGCCGTCGTTGGCACCCGCGACGAAGACGCACCTCAGCGTAACTCTGCAGAGGTGTGCGTCTCACCTGGTGCAACACCCCGCTGCACCCAGGTGTACTGCCCTGATAGGTCTGGTACACAATCCATGGGCACGTCCCGCTCTCGACAGTATACTTAACGGCCAACCGGATTCCGAACATGAAGAGGGTATGCCGCATGGAATCTCCTTCCTCTTGCTCACTTATCACGCTCTCGGCGTCTCGAGCATTGCCGCCTGAAGCTTCCGGGTCTAATAATAATAAATGCAGAGATATCTGTTCGTTTTCGCGTCACCGATGGAAGGAATGCGCGGTTAATCGCCAATTACAGGAAGCCTTCGTTAGATAACGCTTATCTTTTTAAACTGTTTACAAATGTTCTTGCTTCGGGGAGAGTATTATTGTTCGTTCCAACGTTGTCAAGATCTAAAGATGCACTGGTCTGTGAGAAAGAATGCTTCCGAGGAGTACAGATCAAATAACTCTACAACATCCTCCAGAAGCATTCTTCTCGATTACAAGAAGTCACAGGAACAAATTAGTTTCTTTCCACCCAGAAATTTCAGAGTGTAAGATCAAAGAAGTCCTCAATAAGGACTTTGAAGTTCCACTGCTCTTCGGAATCCCCTGAAAAATAAGAGTTTCGTCACGAAACCTTTCCTTGCAGGGTTCTTTATCTTTCGAAAGGCGACTCGAGGTTCTAACGATCGTTCGTTTGGATTTAACAGAATTCTGCTGTTCGGAGAAAGGCGAACTGTTAACGATGAGGCTGGAGATACTTTGCGAGGACCGCTGCGAGGACATAGCAGTGAACCTCGCCGCCGCTTGTGTTCGTTCTCTGCGGCGGAGCGATCGGTTGCGCTCGCTGTCGGATTCTCAACACGTTCACTACATGATCGACGTCTACATTGTTCTCCTGTTTAAATTGAAACGCATGCAAGATATATTCGCTCAAGTGAGTATCTTATAGAAGAGCGACCTTTCACTCTCAAAAGCTGACCAAAGGTACTTTGCTTTCAAATTGTTGTCCCTCGTCAACATCCTCGTTGTCCAACAAATTTCTGACTTCGACTGGTTTCTTCGAAAAATCTTCTCGCAAACCAGAAATAAAATCAAAAATAGCTAGATCAACCCTTTTGCCAGTTTTTGTGGATTTTTGAACCACCGTGTATCGCGTACGAATGTTCTTTGGAACTCGTAGTACGCCAGCTCTGAATTTTTTCGTGCGCCGATAAAGTCCTCAGAATTTTCGCATGGACGTCGAAATATACTAAAGAAGCTCGTCTTCCTTTCAGTTAAAATTAATGGACATCCGCGACGGATTGGAGTTGGTCCAAAGACTCAGCGGCGAAAGACCAACGAAATATGGAACTGCGCGTGTTTGGAGGAATTCGGTAAAGGCTGCCGAATTAGTTGCACAATATCTCGTTACCGCCGGCATGGTTAGCCCCGTGTCGGACACGGGTGCGCATATTTTGGAACAAATTCTCAGCTCCTGGGCGATATTGCATTCGAAATTAAAGGACGTCGACACTCCGTTGCCGGGGGTGATAAGGAAATTAATCGAACCCGCCGAGAGCGCCCAGCATATCTACATCTTTTGCGCCGTGCTTGCGAAACATGTGAGTATACAAATTCCAAATAGAAAAGAAAAATATCTTGGCTCGCGTATAGCGAAGAGGAGTTCAGAAACTTTTTATACCGATTACTTCAATTTGTTGCTTTTCGCAACTACAAATGAGCCGAGTTTGAGATCCTTTTTGAATTTTCTTGTTCCAGTTTGGCGATAGCATAAAGCCTCTGGTGATCGAGCTGTACATCAGGGCGTTGACGACGGACATGAACGAGCTGGAGAGTCAAAAGGCAAAGTCCGACAAGGAGAAGGTCCGCGAGACCGCGAAACGTTTGAGCGCTCAGTTCCTTAAACTGGCGGTAGTGGTTGACAGCAACATCGGCATCGCTCGGGAATGCGTTCTTACCGCGTTTTCTCTGCATCCTACGCGAGCATGCTACGACAGGATCAAAGAGATCGCTGTGGCTTGCGGAAAGACGAAAGAGGATGGGTCAACGGCCGATGAAAATGTTGACAAGCTCAAACACGCGATCGAGAATAATCATTCCAACGCAGGGTTGACGCAGAACGAGAACGCCACCGTGGAGAAGAACGAAAATGGGGAATCGTCTTCGTCTTTGTACGGTTCATCCTTGCTTTCGACATCCTCGTTGTCCGACCCGAGCGCAGCTGTTACGACGTCGACGGTAATGAAGAAGGGCATCGATTTTCAGAACGGCCAAGTGTGCAAGAACTTCGATCGGACGGATCAATTATTGAAAAGTCTTTTAACCGCTCCAAGAAAGGGCGAGTCGACGCTGAAAGCGGGCGACAGGTGTCCCTTACATGCGAAGAGAGAACCACTGTTCAATGAACCGCTGGGCGAGCTTTGTTTTAATTGCGGCGAGTTTACAGGGACCGATATCGCCGACCAAAAGGCCAAGGATACGAACGAATCGACGTCTGGGAACGTGGAGAGATCGCTGGATGCGTTGATACTGATCAAAGGCGACGCTGTCACGGGCTCGTCGAATTACGATGAGAAATCGGTGCCGAATCAAGTCCTGGACGCGGAGAAGCTTGGCTTGTCGCCGCAACTTTGCGATGATTTGGCCGTGGTTCTGAGCAGTCCTCGCTATCACATGCTCAGCTGGGTGTTGGATTGGAAGGAGCTGAACAGCCTGTGCGAGAGATACTTAGAGAACGCCGAAGAGATGAGAAACACCAACAAAGAACTGAAGTATCTCAATATCGATTATTCGCAATTCAAAGATTGGCCTTCGGAGGACGACACCAAGGATATCTTTTTCGGCATCGAGAAGGGATACGAGCAATGGGTCGACATGCCTTCCGACAACTCTGAGCAGTTTGGTAGCTTTCAGCCTGCTGGAACGTACAAGAGATCCTCGACCAGAAGGAGTCTCGACGATACTACCACGGATTCTGACAGCGGAAGTGTACTTCGCATCAGGAGGACGGGAAAGCAAAGGAAGATTCACAGGCTGGTGTCATCTGAGAGCGACTACGACAGCGCGGAACATAAAATGAAACACTTCAGGAACACGGTCAGCTCGTTGTCTGACAGCGACAGCAACACGCAAGACAGTCAGGCGGATAGTCTCGGTAGCGATAATTGTCGATTAGAAACGAAGAAGAAGACCGGTAAATCGTCTGGCAAGGAGGCGAACAAGAAACGTCCCAAGTCGGCGAAATTGACCGTGGAGTCGGTCTCGCATTTTCACATGCTCGTCAACGAGAACGTTCGACGCACGAATCCAAACGAAGATGCGAGCGGTTCCGACGTGAGCAGCAACGATATCATAACACTGTTCTCAGCCGATATGGACGAGAACAAACGCGAGACGATCAAAGGCTCGGCGTACACGGCAGCCGCGCCGTTGATAATCACCGAAAGAAGAAGCGACCCCGCGGTACTTAAATCTCTGAGAATGTTCAGGCCACAGAACTCGAAGAAGCCCACAAGAATTTCACAAATATTGCAAAAGAATCTGCTGAACAAGAGCAAGGACAATAATTTAGAAAATAACGCGAACAGCGTGACGAAATTCGCCCCCATGCTCAGCACGTTGAACTTGAATCCGAAGATAGTGTTGACCAGGGCGGACGAGATCGACAGAAGACTGATTTGTTCGAAGAAACAGCAACGATTGAGCACAGGCGACATCACCAGCGAGCTGATGAACATTCAGAAGAACATGCCGTTCTCGCCGAACAAGAACGCGATGTCTACGTATCAGAAGCAGAAGGGGAACAGAGGAACGAACACGACCAAGTCGGATCTAGGTTCCATCAACAGGGGACGAGACTTGAACTCCAAGTCGAATTTGGGGAAGCGAAAGTTCGATATCCTCGCGAAGGCTGTCAGAGACTCGGACATATTGGCGAAAAATGTTCCAGGCTTGAACTCGTTGGACATGATGGTGCCGCCACGAATGCGACCCACCGTGAACGTAGTGCAACTCTCTAGAAACATTCCACAGAGCCCGAATTCGGGCTCGGTTAACAGCGGCAATACTCCTCCTAGACCGAATAGAACACCGAGCGTGGCTGGAAACATTCAATTGCCTGGCACACCCTCCTCTGGGGGACACGACAGCGGCGTGGGTATGAGCCCGGCCGGACAAACACCTCCTCCCAGATCGTCGACTCTTCCCGACGTAGGCGAGGAGGCGAATCAACCACCCGATGGCTCGCCGACTTCCTCGATGACCACGAACGTGTCTAGTCAACTGGAGCCGGATTCGAGTCCCAGAACAGTGCCGATTCGTCGGAATCAGCAAAGTCAGTCGCCCAAAAAGTCGCCTTCTCCTTGTTCCGCAGTCACGACGACGACCACCACCACCACCACCACGACAAGCTCAGCCGTTGCTACGGCTACCGCAAGCATCGCGTCCGAGCAGTTGCAGATCGTCTGCAAACCGGACGGTACTTATCAGTTGGCCTCCGTGAACCCAAACGTCGTATCCAGTCAAAGGAGCGTTCTCAATCTGCAAAATATAGACGACGGGGGAAGCGTTGGTGGCTTCTCTCGGCAGACCCAGCACGGAGAGAACGCAACCAGCAGAAATACGTACGATAGACTAACGTCTACGAAGACAACCGCGCAATCCGGACAAAACGCTGGCCTGCCAAAGTTTCAGCAGGCGTTCCGTAAAACTATATACACGCTTTCGACGGATGCATCGAGTGGCACCACCAGCGGCCCAGCGACGGAGACGCTCGTTCAAGCGGCGTCACCGCAAAAGACAACGAATCTCTCGAAGGCGGTGCAAACGTCCGTGCCCAACGCTCAACAGTCGAATCCATCCGCGGGAATCAATGTGCAGTCCATCGCAAACATTCCGACGAACGCGTTGCAGCTGTCCACCGGCAGGCAGATACTAAACATCGTGCAGAGCTCTGGGAATAACGCGAACGTGGCGACCAGCCCGAATACCAATCAAACGCTGACGCAACTAGTGCAGAGCGTGCAAAATGCCTCGCCTGGTGTGATATACACGCACAAAATTCCTGTAACGATATCCACCACGAATCCAAGTCAACTGAACATCATACCCACTATATCGCACGCAAACTCGATACCAACGGGAAGAACACCGGTAGTCAAGTTGAACATTATCCGTGCTACGACTCCTTTAAGGCAACAGAACATCACTGGAGCCATCCAAGCAGTTCTGACGGCTCCCAGATTGCAGCAGCAACAACAGCAACCTCAACCGCAGCAACAACAACAACAACAACAACAGCCACCAGCAGTTAGAACGGACAGTTTGATCGGCTCTCCCATCGAAGTCCCGAATCAAGTCAGTTCGACGACTCTGGAACAACTGAGGGAGTTTGAGAGCGTGTTGGAACAAGTAAAGGAGAGGAGCACTATACAACCGCAGTCTCATCAAATGATATCCACCGCCGCTACGACTACCGTGCAAACGCAAACGACCACCCAACAGACCCAAGCTACCAAACAACAACAGCAGCAGCAACAACAGCAACAGGTTTCTGTCAGCGCCCTCGCGCAGCAACTCTTGATGCCCACGCAGCAAGCCACCAACACCGACTTCGCGAGCAACGGCAACACGGTCAATTTCCAACAGGATATATTCTCTCAGAAGGTTTCCTTGGCTTACGTGAATCAAAATACCGCGGCAACAGGAACTGCCAAGACTCCCAACACCGCTCCTGTCGTCGTGGTGACGAGTTACTGTCAACCAGCAGCCTCTCCGGCCTTGAGCGTCACTTCTCAGAGTTCTTCCAGCCCGTGCGTCACACCAGCACCCGCGCCCATACCATCCGCAGGGAAGACGCCGCCCACGCCACCCTCCTCGAAGACGGTGAAGAAATCTGCGCCCAAGACCGTGAAAACCAGCGCCACGAACACGTCCAAGGCGTCGCCGATCCCCAAGCCGCAACAGAAACCTCAAGAGGACGAACAGACCGCTCAGAGGATCTACGCCATCTTGGACGAGTACGCGGAGCAGCTGCGAAACTCGCCCGATCTGAACAACAAACCAGCGCCGAGGAGACGATCGAATCCGCCGACGAATCCTAGTCAGTCCTCGAAAAGGAAGAAGTCCAGCGCGAACAAGGCGAAACCGGTCGGTCAACAAAACTCGGAGCTGAGCCCCAGCACTGACGACCTCGGCAGGACCATGGGCAGCGAGGATTCCTCCAGCGGTGTCGTTCACGTGCAGGACAGCCCTGCTGCAGGCTTCCCAGCTCCCGAAGAATCCACCAGCAATGTCGGAAACGTCACAGACGCCAGCGCCGAAGTTCGAAACCTGACCAACGATTCCAACGACGGAGTCGAGCTGAACGTCAAGAGGCGAAACCTGATTTTCGCCGAGCCTGGCTCTGGACAGCCGAGAGCTGTGATCGTCCAGGAGGCCGTGCAGACGAGTTCCGTGAGCGTAAGCGAGGCTCTGGCCTCCGTAACAGGAAAAATGGGAAGCACGGCTGTCCTGGTTCCGGGCACCAATTACATCCTGCCGATGAACCTGATGAAGGGCGGCCAGCAATTCACGATAGTGTCCAGCGGATCGAAGCTACTCGCCACGGTGCCCGCGACGGTTCGAACCACTGGGAACACCGGCGTCTCGAACACTTTGGTACTGCAATCGTTTTTGAATCAAGCGGGGAAAATCATCTCGCAGCCGGCAC
Source organism: Hylaeus volcanicus (assembly GCF_026283585.1). Taxonomy (NCBI): domain Eukaryota; kingdom Metazoa; phylum Arthropoda; class Insecta; order Hymenoptera; family Colletidae; genus Hylaeus; species Hylaeus volcanicus. The sequence goes on along the minus strand of NC_071978.1, from coordinate 24,352,890 downwards.
AGGTAAAGCAAGTGAAGATACCGACGTTGCAGACATTGTCTGGCAATCAGACGCTAACGGCCGCGCAGAACGTTCAGGCAGCTTCCGTAGTCATTCCTCCGAGTGGAAACGGTGGCCAATTTACCGCGGAGACAGCGACGGCGACGGCAACGGAGAAGAGTAATATCATCGGTGATTTGACCATGGCGAAAACCGATACAGTCACGGGTGGAGTGCCCGTCGAGCCGCCCTCAAACGCAATCGTCGTGAACAAAAGTAATTCGGCTATTGGTTTGATTCAACGAAATTTGAACGAAGCTTCAGAGAGCCAACAGATATGCGGGGTTATCACCAGCAATCCCAACTTGACTCTTCAGGGAACGAGACTGTTCAATTCGTCTATACACAAATTGTCGACGCCTGCGGGACTGAAGTCTGAGAATGTGGTGTGTCTGACACCGACAGCAGCAACGATCGCTCACACAACCGAGAAGAAACCATCGCAGGAGTCCCAAGTTCACAACGAGAAGCCAGTTTCCATTCAAACGGGAGCGACGATCGCGTTAGCTTTCGCTACACAGTCGGACGTTTCCATGCTGAACGACAGTCAACAACAACAACAACAGCAGCAAAAAGATATGAAGGAGATATCGACGGATATAATCCACGGCGGCAAGATCATCTCCCCGAAGGCAGTGAAAAGAAAAATCGACGACGCTATGGGTATGTCGGCGAAAGTTCCGAAAACCTTGATAGCTTCCAACTCTGTCGTTTGTTCGAGCAACGCCAGGTCGTTGCAGAATAACGCGGCTGTCGGTTAGTGTTTCATTCAAAAGTTATTAAATTCGTTGGAATAATTCAATCGTCGTTAGAAAGTTTTCACGACCCAAGGTATTGTACCCCTGGTGTGTCTCTGTCGCGCATTCGTACAGTCAACGACTAAGCGCTTGAAATGTTAATTATTCTAGTAAAGTAGAAAGATACGAGTAGTAGAGATACGAGTAATAATTTTATTCTTTTTATCGGCAATTGTATTATAGGCGGGCCACATTCTGCGTAAGTCACAAATGTAACGCGACTCTTATTTGGATGAGATATTCGCGAACGTTTATTTATGTCTTTACGTTTCATAGAAAAGAGATAAGTAACTGCAGTATAATTTTAGTTTAAGTTTAACTGCAATTTAATGTTGCAATTCAATCGGAGCGTGCAAGTTCACTTCTCGTGGATCTAAGTTAGAGTTATGTTTTTTTGTGTTATAATTATATATTTTTGTATTTATTAAACTTCTGTTTAATTATATACTTTGTTATTTTATTATATTGCGTGTCTGTATATCATAATTTTATTCGTCCAATAGTATCGAATGGACAGAATTATTAGAGATAAGAAAAGCACCTAATAATATTAAGAACACTTCAACCTTAAATACGCTTACTTTAACCCCTTCAAACTCACCTTATAAAACAAAGCACAACCTAACTGAAACAACTGAATGAACAATGAAAGAATGTAATTGTTATATGTGAAAATCATAGTACAGTGATCATGTGATGTTACGTATACTATATTTCATTTCATTTCGAACATACTAACGCACGTGTTACAGTCCATATAGAAACTGAATGCGCTTGTCGACTTCACGAATTTTCTATACATGATCTGAAGGGGTTAAATCAAACAAATTCTAGTGTAGCGTGGTCTGTGGTAGACGGTTTTCCAAACGACGGTAGCGAACGCGTTAATCTTGGCATCAAGACTAACGTCCAAATACGTTTTCATTCGCAGATTCCATGTCCACGATCGTGACCAGCAAACAACCAGGGATAATGGACAATGCGACACAGTTCTTGGTAACCGGCGGTCCAAGCAGTTCCGACAGTCAAGAGTCGCCTATTCAGCAATCCAGCGAGGGTATCGACGTGTCCTGCAAAGTTGGAAACGGCTTATTGTACGGAAACGCGAGGTTACAAGAAGCTTGGGAACCGGAAGGCAAAGTTTCGCCAGACACGCCGTGGCGATACGTTCCTACGTCCACGAATTCTCTGAACATCGAGCCCCTGAACTCCAGATACGCCGACAACCCAGAGAACGTGCAAAGCGTTCTGCAGATTATCAACAAAGGCCAGGGTATCGAGATGGCGGGCGGACAGATTTATCAAACCAACACGAAAAAGTATTTTATGAATCACACTTTGGAGCCGTTTCAGCAATACACGAATAAAAGTAACATGATGAAGACGCCGCTGACGCCCAGATTGGAACGGGAACTGTTGCAGCAAAAAATGGAGAGGAAAGCCGCGGCAATAGAGCGCGAGATGAGGCTACAGAAAAGTTTGTCCGAGGAATGCGAGGATCTGGGGGTAGATGAACCCAGTACCAGCGATTTGTTCCCTGAAGCCGACCTCTTGTTCGACACGAATCACTCGCCCTCGTTCGATCACTCGTCCCAAGACGCGTCGTGCAGTCAGCCGCTAGGTATGAAATCGTATGGCGGTTCTTATTTCCGTTCTCTGGATTCGTCGAGCGGGAGCAGGGACGCCAGTCCCGTCGCCGACTTCAAGGTAAACGAACGTAGAAAAATCACCAGCCAGCGGACAAGGTCCTCGAAGGACTCCTTGAAGAGATCGAAGAGGGAAAAAGTGGAAGATCTCCATTTGGAAAATCCAGTGAAGCACTTGCGATTAACCTTGGACAACTCGAGCCAGGACGAGGCGTCGAACAGTAATTCCGATGTCTCGAGGCTCTCGCCTACGAACTTGGGATCCTTGGAGAACGACTCGTTGAAGAACACCGGTCGAACGAAGATCGTGTCGAGGAACGGATCGAAAGAGGGCTCGCCGAGCAGCGTATCCAGCATTCCATCTAACATGAAGCTAGACATAGACCTGGACTCGGAATCGCTACCGCCAACCATCAACGTGAACAACGTGTCCGCGGCGAGCTCCGGCGACGAAAGTCTGACTCTGCTCAGCGGTAACACCGCAGACGTTACCATACCCTCGCCGCTCTCGCCTATCGCCGGACCCATGCTGTCCACGCACAAATATACTTACACCAATAAGAAACGCATAGCGTCCAAGGTGACGAGAATGGATTACCTTTCCTGGGAGAGTCCGATGTCCGAGAGGATGAGATCGAGCAGCGACGAGGAGGATTCCAGCGTGAGCGAGTCGATCGGCAGCCAACCAGAGGAGAACGCTCTGAGCAACGGTCTCGACGACGCGGTGCAAAGTCTCAAGTCGTTGTCCAGCGAACGGCGTTGCAGTTATTTGAAAAAAAAGGAGAAGCTAGAGGTAAACACGAGGGTGGTGCTGAATCGATCCGATCACAAGTCTGGCAGTCTCTCGAAGCGTATAAAAGCGTCGGAATCGATCCAAGACTCGATGATGATCTCCAGCGACAAGGCCTCCGAGGCCTCGGATGACGAGACGAGCAACATCGCGCTAGTCGAACCCGATTGTCGAGCGAGACGATCGAGCTTAAGGGGTCACGTTAAGAAGGGATGCGCCTGCTGCAACGGTTCCCCGGAACGACCGAAGAAAAAATCCGTCAAGTCGGATCATTCGAGGCTAAAGAAACGATTGTCCGCGAAACAGGCTGGGAAGAAAAGGTAGTCCTAGCGTTCGAAGGCTCGACGGAGCATCGCGTGTTCTATCGTAATGGTGCACGCGTCCCTGGGACGCGTTGTCCAGTCCAGTCCAACGACGGAAGAGAGAACGGAGCTTTCGGACGATCGAACTCGTCCTTGGGGCCTCTGCGTCGACGGACGAAGCTAGAACCGGAAGTGGAAGACGCTAGAAGCCGGGGGACGCGTCGAAGGATACCGTGAGGATTCGTGTTGGGGTCGCTTGGGAGGGCGATGATCCATAGAAATACCAAGCTTCTTGTACATATGTATCGGCAAAAGAAACTTTTATTGCAGCCTCGTGACTCGGTGTGCCTATACCATGCATAGGCAAATGATTTGTTAACCGCGAGACAGACATCTCCGTAAATATAAATTGAACACTGACAATTCGTTTCGCGCGGTGTGGGAGGGAACGGAGAACGATTCGTCAGCAGATTCTCGGGCGAGAATAGATCATCCTTTTACCACTAGATGTTACTATGATACGTAGACGTAAGGTACAGATTATAATGAATGGCAGACTTAGATTAAATCGTTAAGAATATTAGAGACGCAATCTAGTCAAGAGATAAGGTTTCGTGGCGAGAATTTGGCGTGTTCAAAAGAGAGAGAGAGAGCGAACGAGAGATAGAGTGAATGAGAAAAGGTAAAAATAAAGAATAGAATGTATATCCGGTTGTTGATAGACCCCCTCGCAGAGCCTGAATTTATAATTCTGTCTACTGTATCTATCATAACAATACTATTCCACGTTCTAACACGGTGTGGTCAGACTGAGTAGACAAAATAGTCTAATAGATCTGGTTCGGCGAATTAACGTAGTAAGACACGCATTGAACTTTTGCCTTTCCGCGTAACGCTTCTCGATAACATAGTACCCTAACTGTATAATAGGGAAGATCCTTGTAAATTGTAGCGTCGTACCTTGAATCGGAGAAGTCGACGGGAGATTAAACGGACGATCGATCGAAGCGGAATCATCACGATGAAATAGTAGAGGGTATCGAGAAGAAATGGTTGTGGAAGGGGGGGGGGGGCGGGGGGGAGCATAGAGAAAATGAGGAAGTTTATATAAATATTATAATTGAAATCATCTTTTCTGTCGTACGGGCCGACCATACCTTATCACGGTGCATGTAAAAAAAAAAAAAGTACCCAAAAAACTGTACATTACGTAGATAATTCATTAAAAGTATAATATTATATCGCTGCACTTTAGTACAAAATCGCTTCACCTTATTTCAGAATGACAGGTTTATATCATCTTTCGGTGTGCTGTCGTGACGCGTGAGAATGCCTGCAATTTATTATAAATTATAAACAAACAAAAGAAGAAAAAAATGAAAAAGAAACACTTGTAAAGGTTGTGCGATATAAGCTATGGAGAACACGCTCGATCGAACTTTTGCGTAAATTTCTTTTCGCGCTTTGATCGCGGAGTGATCCATTCGAAATTTCTCGCGTGTAAATGGCTAGAATTTGTTAGTTGATGCGCGTGTTATATATATATATATTATATATTATAATATATACTATTATAATATATATATTATCTCCGGCGCAAAAAGCTAAGAGTTAAGAATGTTGAAAAGTAATGTTCCTGTGAATTGTCTCCTTTCGTAATATGAACCAAAGTGGCTCCGTTTAAAAGGAAAACATAAAAAAAAAGATAGCAGGTGAGGGAGGAGGGAGAAAAGTAATGGAGAGAGATGCATTAAATTGTACTGTCTTTCTTGCAATCGGATGTAAATTGTATTAGTTCTATTGCTTCACTTTGAACGTATTAATGTAAGGTAGATATTCTCCGTTTTCGTTTTTCCATTCTGTCGACGATTAGTAAAACTCTACCTCGTGCACGCGTCGATCATCATCTTTCTCGTAGTTCTCGTCGCGGTTTATCAGCAATTTACGCAACGCGTATTAGTCGAAGTAATCGCCCGCTGATGCTCGAACGATTCGCGATCATTTCACCGGAAGCTGCTACAAGGGTGTCCTGAAGGCTGGCATAGACAATCCGTAATCGGTATTACGAAATACATATAAAGACTAGTGGCAACCTTGACACCGGCGTGTATATATTTCTCTTATCAGTAATTATCAATACGAACACGCTCCCAGCCGTGATTCTCTCCAAACATTGTCGTAACAGACATCATCGCTGCTAGAGTTGGGCATATTTTTATGCAGATAACGAGTAGCGCTTTATCTACGTCTACACTTTTATTAACAAGTCGCGAAGGAAGCGTTACTCGAACAACGTTTTATTCGGAAGTCCTTTACACGAATAAAAATTGCACCCAGAGAAAAGTTTATTTTCCGCCGACGAGGCCTGGATAAATTATTGGAATAAAATCATTTTTTTTTTTTAACTAGACGATCGTCTAGATAAAGATTTATTCTAATGACGCTCAACTCTGCTAACCAAATCGCGCGTTTTCAGTTTCGTTTCATTCCACGCGATGTCCCGTAAGCCAGAGTACAAGTATTATTTTTCTAAACGAAGAATCTTTTCTTCCGAAATAGTATTCCGCGTTCTCTGCTTACTTTTCAACGAGGAACCGTTCTCTTGGTCACGCCACGAATTACGGGACACTCTGTATACGCGTAAAGCCTTTTTGTAAATAGCATTCTACCCTAACTTCCTCGGAGTGCCACTTTTCACCGAGTTTCTCGAGAAACCTCCTCGAAATCGTTTTCGAAGCGGATCCGACGAGTTTCCAGCGGTGCGCGGGTCGACGAGAAAGAAACCGAGTTATCGCTATTGTCTAAAATTAAGCTCTTATCTTCCTGTACATTTAAACCGAGGTAAGAAGAGAAAGTGGCGGAAGGAAAGAGAAGAGGGGGAAGCGAATGAAACGAAAACGGTCCGCGTGTAGCTGCTACACGATAGGGACGGGCAAAATTCGTAACGACGATCGCGAATAACGAATAAAAGTCGAACATCTTGTTGTTCGTTGGCGATTTTAGTTTGAATTCGATCGATAAAATATAGAAAAACTAAACCGTGTGACTGTATTCGATCAGGTAAAGATCTCGCGAATAAACGTACGATTTTATTCGCCTGTTCGAATAAAATTTTGCCCGTCTCTGATACACAAAAATAGACGGACGGAGACGTTTAGAAGTGATGCATCTGTGTGTAGATGTAAATTTTCGATGGGGGTGTCGCACCAAGATAATAATACGTATTTTTTGATGGGCTGGACAAGAAAAAAAAAAAAAACGTCGTTACATGTAGCTTATACGTTAGAGCAAAGCAAGCGAGCGCAAGAGACCAGAGAGAGTGTGAGGGAGTGACTGTCGAAGAGTAATTCGGTTGTCGGTGACAGCCTGGCCTTTTTTGCCACCTTTAGTCGTACCAACCGCATTTATAATAGAGGGGTAACCGTAGTCTTCGTAAAAAAAAAAAAAGAAAAAAACAACTCGTGCGCGGACTTAATTAAGGGTGAAATCAATGAAAACCTAGACGAAACGCTTGAGGGCGAAGCAAAAAGTTTTCCAAGGCCGAGAGCTTTTCAGGTACTTAAACGAAAATGGAAAAAAAAAAAGATGTAAAGAAAGAAGGGGAGAAAAACGGAACAAAAGCGAGAGCAGGGAAGACATAGACACAGAGTCAGAAGGAATGAAAATGGCGAAGAGTTTACACTGGCCGTTAAAATTAAGAGTTTTTGTATCGTATCGTATCGTTTGTTAAGACTACTGTTTTTTCTCACTCGAAAAGACCCCCTTACTACCAGTATTGCCGCCGCGTCAGTTTGATATCCGCGAAACGAGCAAACGTGAGAACATCGATCTGGACGTGGGACGATAAAATTACACGAAAAGAAACAAAATACGAGAAACGTTTCCAGGGAGAGGGTGGGAGGGCGGGGGGCGGGGGTAGCGAATGGACAAAAACGACGTTCGAAAAATGGAAAGGTAGGAGCGGGAGATACAAAGAGCGAGAGAAAATACGGTTTGTAACGAAACGGCCGTGCACTGCGAAACGTACATTGATTAAGGATATACGCATTGTCGTTTAGCACAAATCAGTTGAAGATCGTGAAATTAGATAAACTTAGGTGAACGATGAGGGAGTGGAAAGCCGGATAAACCGAGGACGGAATTGTTAACGATTGGAAGAAAAGTATAATAATTAAACACCGCTAACAGTCATGTCCGAAGAATAGGACGAAAACGAACGTCCGAATCCGCTTCTCTGTATATATGTTCGAACGTGATACAGTTAAAAGAATTCACACAAAAAAAAACACGCGCGATCAAAAGGGAACATTTCTTTTCTGGACGAGTACCGTTATACGTACGCACTGTAATTAAATATAAAGCGTCAATGATACATATTTTCGAGATACGCAACCAGCTCGTAAGACGTGAATATTAACAATGGCATACGTTTAACGTGGAATCGATGTTTTACATGGAAATACACGGAACGCCGGCATTTGTATGTAAATATTTGACGAGCGTTAAGCGAGAAAATCGCGCATAAAACTGGAAACATCGTAAGTTCTCTTATCTATCGGGTTGGTGCATAGTGATAGCTGTTTTCTTCGAGCTTGAAGTTTGAGCGCAAAAAGAACATTATTTCGTGAAGTATTACTCGTCGTTTAAAAGAGATTCTTTATTTCGCAATTCGATGTTTACAATAACCTAAGGTTTTAATTGATTTTCAGACATTTAAAGTGGTCTTGACTGAAATGAGCATTAGACGCGAAAAGATGATGGCATATGCGCCAACCCAACAATATGATCCCCAATGACCGCAGCAGGTCCCCCCGTTATTTTTACAAAATTTGTTCTTGGCAAAACGCGTGCCGTGAAATGAAATTGTGGCGATCTACCGCAAATCAACGCGTGCGAAGAATCTACCACGTAGCACGACTTCAATAATTAAAATTTAAAAAAAAAAATGATGCTTGTTCGCAGTACCACATTTTATGTGTACGGTTAATGATAGATTTTTTTTTTTTTGTTTACTGTTAACGTTGAATCACTCACCCTTTGATCTAATTGTATTTGGGTACCGAGACCCAGTTCGAATTTTCAACGATCGTAGTCCCGAATCGTCAAAGGAAGCGAGGTAAACTCGGATTTTTTGGGTATTGGATGTTCAAATACTCGAATGCACGAATATGTACGTTACGAGTGGACTTGAAAGTCAAATGTACCGAACGGAAGATTTTCGAATTAACATTTTAATCGATTTCATGCAATAAAAAGGTGTTTCAGAGATATTTCTTTAATCGACCTATATTATTTTTTTTTTTTTTATTATTTGCAGTAATTTTCTTTTTTAATAAATAGACAGTCAGTCGTTCATTTTTCCTTTAAATAGTACTACGTGACGAGAATGAAAATTATTTGTTCGATACTTGTATATTCGAATGTCTGAATACTGATAACCCTGAAGGACGTGAAAAGAAAGAGGAAAACCCTAACGGAAATAAAGTGTTAATTCCATTCACAGTTGCAAAAAGCTGTTATCGAGTAGTTATGCGTGTATCCGATTATGCGAGGAAAAGAGAAATATGAGAAAAATTAACACGAATTAACGAAAATAGTCGCTCGATCACGTTGATTTTGATCGATGGCGAGGGAAAAAGACGAAGAAATGCTCCGTGGATATGACTGTACAGCGTATTAACTTGTCCGGAGGTACATATATCGAGAATCCTTTTTCAAATCGAAGTATTAAGGATTGCATATTGTACATAAACAAGACATATTTTCTATATAAGGGACGTCGCTCGGTAAGGCCGATGGCTCGAAAAAATATTGCAATATTATGATAATTCTTTTAAGCGGTAGGATAGCCTTTAATCGTTTTATGTAATGTAATGATAGAAGAGGGTCTGGCAGAATAAAAGTGAAAGTTCTGTATTTAAACGTGTTCTCAGAGGGCATATTTATTTGCTCGTTTGATATTCATTTATTCGTCTGGTGGAATTCAAAGGTAAGAAAACATTCCCCTCTCCCCCTGAGAAAAGAAGATTTTTCCCACTCAAATATTTTTCTTATATGCATGGAAAATATATATCGTAGGTACCTATGTAAACAAAAATCGTATACACATCAAATTTAATCCGCTGCATCTGCACTGGTACTTTCGTTTTCTTTTCGTTGACTCTCCACTTCCTGAAAAACGTTAAATGTTACGAATATAACGATGAGTCACGTAAAACAGAATTAAACAAAAATACACTTACCCGATGAATAATATCGAGGAACGTAGAACTTTCGTTCGACTGGAAAAATTCACTTATTTCTTGCGGAATGCAAAAGTGATTTGGAGGTTTCGGTTGTATACCGATCTCCTCACCGATAAATCGAAATTCTGGAGCGTCGTTTAATATGTTTTGTAATTCTTCGTACGTAAATAGAGTTCCTTTCGTAGCGGATTCATCTAACGGACCAAAATCGACTATCTTCACTTTGTCTTTCTTGTAGCGTATAACATCGAACGAATCTATAATACAACAATTTTTTCTATTATATAAACAGTACTTGACGCTTTAAAATAACGTCACGAAGAATACATATTTCTTTACTTACAATTGCTTAATGGAAACCTGTCTTTAATACGCTCCATAAACAGGCTTTTGATGTCTATTTGTATATTATACTTCTCTGACTCATTGTAGCTGTGGTACTGTGATATGTCTCGTTGACTGATTGCTGTACAAAATTAAAATAATCCAATTGGATAAATAAACTTAAAGCAAATATAAACTATATTACCTATAAGTTCATTGTCTATAACGAAACATCGAAATTCAGTACAAGGATTGATATCTTGCCATTGCTTTAGTACAAGACAAGCCTTCATAGGAGATTCCTGATCTGCATAATTTCTAACGCTATTCAGGTCCTTCATAATTCTATCTGAACTCTTTAATAATAAATACACCTCTTCTAATGTTTTGCATTTGAGAGTTTTAGTTGGTGCAACCCAAGTTGCATCCTAAAAATAAATACATGTAAAGAAATTAAATGGAATTCAATTTACATAGAAATGAATAAGTTTACGCACCGAAGGTGAACTCCAATTGCTCTTAACAAAAACTGAACCATAATTATCTAAAACATCTTGAATCTTCTGACTAAACTCTGGAAACGTTGGTTGAGATTCCACTGAATGCTGAAAACAGTGTTATTTCTCATTCATCCCACATGAAGCAACAACAAATATCTAAAGACCATGTTACTTTAAAACAACCTCTTCGTTCACTACTGGAGATCCATCTGTCCACTCTGCATTTTCTAATGTGTCATTTGTTGCTTCAACAGGTAGCAGAAAAGCATCATGCTCTAAATACTCAACTACCTCGTTAGGAATGTGAAGAATAGTGGCTTTCAAAGAGTTTTTATTAAATTGAGGATACCATGATGAAAAGGAGCACTCAGACTTTAAACCACTGACCATATTAATGTCTGAATTTAACCTAAAATTTCTTACTATGTACAGATCGAATTTATGAATTACTATCGCAGTGTATTTTAAACGTAGAGTGTTTGAAAATATTGAATGTACGTGTGTACTGAAAATAACGGAATGTAAATTGTAAACAAAACAGGACTTTTAAAATAAAGATATCAGTGGTAATGTAAGCATCAATTTAATTTTACGTCTTTTCCTTTAAGTTTATCAAACTATGCACAATTAACATAAAATCTAAGCATATAAAACATCAGACTTTAATAACCAATAAACATTATTTGAGATTGTTGTAATTTTGTTAATAATAATAAAAAAAATGGTTAACGCATGAGCGATTATGTCAAATTTAACATTATACATCCATGCATAAAAGTCTGGCAAGTCTAGGGCGTCTACGCTGTGATTCATGGACACGACAATGGTATCGCCATCTAGCGGTCAACAGGTACAACTAATTTTTCGAAGATATATATTTAGTACATTTCCCTCCGTTTCCTGGTATTACTCCATTTAATTTCCCATTATTTTCTAGTACATTACCCTTCAGTTTTCTCTATTTCAATATGATTCGTGCCACCTGTTCGCATATCATGTTCTCCTGATACCGGGAGTAAGACCAAACCAGAATTCCGATACGTACAGAAAATGATGCCCCTTGAATTAGGCAACCTATACTTACAGGTACGTCGAGCCGGTTACCCGCTCATAGGCGCAGGAGTGCCCCTGTTATGCGGCAACCTAGGTAAGCAGCCTTATCGGTTCGGTTGCCATCTCGTAGGCGCAGTCATGCCCCTAGTATGCGGCAATTAATACTGGCGTGCTTGTCGTTTTGGTTATCATCTCGTAGGCGCATAGGTCTCACTGTTTTGCGGCAACTTTTAGTAACTTTTTAGTCATTTCGAAGTTGCCGCGTACTCGATTGCGTAACGACTATGTTGGATAAAATTGCAACTGTAATTGTATCATTTACTCCGTTTTTAAATTAAAAATCGTAATCAAATAATAATTTGAGAATTTTATTATAGAAAATATATCGTTATTAATACTTTCTGTATTTGAGTTTTGGTTTGACTAGTCAGTGGAGAAAGAAGCAATTATTCATGAAAATGATAAATTTGATATATTAACTAATATACTGTAATGTTATGTAGGAACGAATCGTATTAATTATGCATTTATGAAATATACTGAACTATAGTTCAGTGTTAGAATTCATCTCACTTGATGATGTATAGTCTTATGTAGGTTGTTGATGACTTTTTAACTTGTTTATAATTGTTGTTTTGGAACAAAAAATAATGTAAATGATTGAGGAACTCGTATTCCAAATGAATATTTTATTAATTCTATTAAATATAACATGACACTTTCTTAAATAGAAAATAAAATCCGATTACATGGTATTGTTCTGTAGTTTATTGAGTTGAATCTAAAATGGCAGCTTCACAAGGAAAATGATAGCGCGTCATTATTCGTTATTTTCGTTTGTGTTTGTTGTCGTTCATCCCACTAGAATTATGTAATAATGTTTGTTTAACGCTTAGTTTCTTTATTCTAGGAGATTTTCTATTAGAATTAATAAATTAAGTTGTAAAATTAATTATTATACTGTGATAGAAAAAATATGTAACTCTAGCAGCTAACCTATTAACAACTCTTTTCGATTTTTATACAGTTTGTAACGTAGGAAAGTTTAAAAATGACGGAAAGTGTCTTTTCAAAGATAATTATACTGATTGATACGAGTCAACGGAATGTCATACATTGCATCATGTATCAGTTGTTAAATGTGTCAATGTCAATATTTTTAAATGTGTGAGATACACCTTGATTATATAAACATTCCAATTCAAGTACGTGTAGCGAAAATAATCGTTATACCTTGCCAATAATATGGGTAAGTCAGTAAAGTGTATAGTATCTCTATAAATCTTGATTATTGCATATAATTTGTTACAAGTTTGTTCATATTATTTTAAGTGATGGCAGGGAACGAAAATGCCCCTGGATCTTTGGCGGAAGATTCATTATCTACAAGATTGCAATGGCTACGCCAACGTCGTGAAGCATTGCAAGAAAAATTAAGTCAAAAGAATAATGAACTGAAAAACTTATGTGTCGAGGAAGCAGAATTGACCGGTGTTTTACCACCAGAGATTCCACTGGAGGCTGGAGAGAGCCCACCAAGATTTCGAAGAAGAGTTGGGACTGCATTTACATACCCACAGAATTTAATTAACAAACTGAAGACAAACGAAGTCGTATGTTTCATAATTTCATTTAATTATTAACTAATTAGTTAATAATTATGGATGTATTGTGTAATAAAAAAATTATTTCTTCTCTTGTGTAGGAGGAATCTAAATTAGAAGCAGAACGACAATATCATATTGGTATAGTGGAAGATGCGCTAGGAAAAGTAAATAATCCTGCAGAGAGTAAAGCAGTACGTCGTAAACAAAGGCAAGTTTATCAACGAAGTCAGCAAATAGTACAAGAATTAGAGGCAAAATTGAATTTCATAAGGCAGAGTCGTAGCAAGTCGCATCTTCCGACACAGCTTCAACATCCTCCAGTTTACAACAATCAGCCACATTTATACACAAATGTAAAGCATAGGACAAAAAAGCCACGACCACCATTAAATGGCACAGGTATTTTAAAATATTTGCACTTGATAACAAATGATTACATCAAGCCCTGAAGTAACACAATTTTTATTTTTAATGGATTTTTTAATGCTTTATAGTAAACGACGCAAATCCCAAAGTCACGAGGAGCTTGCTTCAAGAGGGTGGAATAAGCTTAAGTCCATTAGGATCAGAAGATAAATGCAACGTGTATCCTGGTCACGGATACGACGAACAGCCGCTAATACCGAGTCCTTGTAACCACAATCATATTGGTGCATATTGTCCCGCGATATCTGACCAGCGACAAAACATTAAGATAATAGACCACGATCACAACGATAATCAAAATATTTACATATTACGAAACGGTGGTTTGCGCAGTCAGAATCACTATCAAGAAAACGAACGACTGTATCGTCCTCTACCGAATACGTATACCGAGGAAGAACGACAAATACGATGTCGCCAACTCCAACAACAACTTCAGGAACCAATACATAATTATCAACAATATACCGAGTACAAACACTTGGACAACGATGTTCAACGAAGATCTGGTCAGGAATATTACGACAGAGACTTTCCAGTGTATCATAAAAGTAACTCTCAGCCACAGTCCTTGTTAAGACGGGACCGTGATTCCAGTGGCAGTAAAAATCTACGATACACGGATTCACCCAGTGAGACGCAATTACCAACGGGTTATTGGAGGCGACACGAAGACAAGATTGTCTGGTGCACGGACGATCAACCAGTTACAGATAGATTTGGTAGCCTAGATCGAAGGAAGCGTAACGCGGTGCAACACACCGTCAGCATAAGCGCCGACATACAACCACGGTATCGCACGGTATCCATAGGATGCAATAAAAATTCTCCTCTCCTCCCACCTCATCAAAATGCTTCCGTTCATTTACTTCCCCTGTCTGAGCAATCATCGACAAACAGTAAAATGTTGCTTCGCACGCAATCATTGGGCAGCGTGGAAAAATGGCATTCGAATCATCTGCACGAATTGCACGATGGCAAGGACACAACGGACAACGTCAGTCGTAAAGGAAGAGAGAAAGAATGGTACGAGACCTCCTTGGATTCGGGAACAAGTCCTGGATTGGACCTTGGTATAGTAACGTCGCATAAGAATATTCATTATCAATCTACTCTTCCTGTGACCCCTAAAACACCTAATACTGGAAATGAAGACGGGAAAAGCAATAATTATATTCCTTTGATGAACCATCGTAAGACTGATATAGCGATCGAGAACGAGCAACATTTGCAATCGTCGTCGTCGATTCGTTACGAACAAACGCGAAAGAAAGTGTTGGAAATTCCAGCCGAGTCGAAATCATCTCAAGAGTCAAATGAAGAGACGATTAGATTGGGATCGTCCCAGAATTGTACAATCGTTCAAGCTGGAAAATATCAACCATACAGGGAAGTTACGAAACCCTTTGAAATGTCCGACTTTTATAAATACTCCACTAAGTTTCGTAAGAAAAACGAAGCAAACGGACAAAGTACTTCGACCGAAGTTCAGGATGACTCTCGTGGAGTACATTATACTGGAACGAACACGGATCTACACGGGGAAACGGATTCGAATACGGTGCATAGCGGATCAGTTGCTAGTTCCGTTCAAAAAAGAATCTATCAGCCTGTTCAACGAATGACGTGTCAACCTTACCTCGCGTCATTGAGATAATTTCTTGTCTCTGTATGGATTACGGAAGATCTAAGGGGATGGCATAAAATAGATAAGATAGGCTGGACCTGTCTAGAGAAATATTCGTAATCTGTTCTCATTATAACAAAATGGAATGAGATTGACTGAAATAATTACTGCCAAGTAGCAATCGCGTTCCAAGGAATTGTAGTAGCTACATTGTAAAACAATTACAAATACCTTATATACTTGTATTTCTTGCTTTAGATGAGAGGTAATTGATTCAACATTATCAACGTTGCACGTGTGGTCATACAAATTGTATTTTCATATATTTTAAGTAAAAGGTGTGACGCCTTTTACGAAATTTTGACCCATTGGCATTCCAAATTGTTTTGAAAATCGACTGCATTGATATCGAGACCTGAGTAGTGCCTTATTTTAATGAAAATTGATATCAAAATTATACAAAAGAGAAATTGTAAATGAAACACGTAATGAGCGAAAATACTAAAGAAACTTAATTGTACAAATGGTGAGCTAGCTAGCAATCTAGTAGTTCGAAAACGGACTCTAAAACTTTGTACATTATATATTGTACTGCGTACATGATTAATGATCGCGATCTGTCAAATATTATTTACCAGGTAGCGAGCGTGTTTTGTTACATTGACTGCTTCATTACATAGAGTTAAGAGTAGACTGCAGATTTTATACATTGGTGATGTATACTTATACGGAACATATACAAAATTATATATGTTAACATAATAATATTAATATTTCATTACTCATACGTATATATCTTTATATGTATACATTTGACAAATTTGTTATGTGTGTGAATGCCAGGAATGCATAAAATTTGCAGTTTAGTTACGCGTAAATATTTTTATATTTGGTTTTATAGTACGTATAACTAGTACATATACTATACAAGTTAAAGACTTCTTTAGAGAGTTAAAAGTACATTTAGAGCAAACGAATAAGACTGGTAAAATAATAAATACCAGAAAATAAAAGATATATAAATTAAACATCATAAATAAGAAATGATTCTTTCAATTATATATTTCAATATATCATTATGTATTCATAGAGATATGTGTCTGTTTTCTTCCTTTTTTTTAAGTGTTTTGCACAATGTTTACAGTAAGACATAAGAATATGTAAACCTTTATTTTGAGTGCCTTCGATTCATATAATGCTTCGCGATGCTTTGATTGAGAATGTTTTGTATTTATTTAGATGAAATCTATATATATATTTTGAATATATTAATCCAGTGAAGTTGTATTTAATACATTCTTTTTAAAGTATATTCCTTATTTCCGTTTCAAATTTGATACCTACATTGATATAAATTCGTACTATTTGTACTACTAAAGGTACTATAAATTCAATATTGAAACGAAACTTGACGATACGAGCTCAAGACAGAAATAAATGTTTAAAAATCGATTGGTATAAACCTATTTCTACCGTTGCCTTATTGCTCTGTCTAAATATAAAAATCAAATGCTACATTTTTGTATAAAAGTTTTACATCTACTTACAAAATAAAAAAGTCATCCTTTTTGTACGAAAGGATTATTCACGAGAAGAGATAAATTTAGGAATGTTTGCCTCTGTGCATAGACTTACTGTCTATTTCTTTTATTAATCTACTTCCAATAACAAAAATATATCATCGTAAGAAATGAAATTGAAGCCAATATACGTATCACTTACTTTTACCATTGAGCTTCACTACTATACAAAGTAATGACTATAAACGTGCTACTCAACGATCGAACAAGAGAATGATCGTTGCGATACTTCCGGAAAATTACGTTCCTACAAATTTGAACAATTATTTTTCTAAAAATAATTTACATTCTTCATGTATTTTTGCTGCGAAAAACAAATGAGTATCGAAAATAATAACATCGAAGATTTGTTATACTTAGTAATGATTCTAATTACGCGAGCACACGAATTCTTGGCAATGATATCGCTACGCGGTTACACTTAATTTATAATTACCTTAACTCATATCTTCCTAATTCAACACTGAGATTAAAAGACACATTACATTGGGCAGTGGTCGTCACAAAAACCATCGCTGCCACTCTAAAGAGTGTTTAGAATTAAGCTCAAAACTTGCGTAAAGCTTTTCGAACTCTAAAAAATCCTCGATTACTAAATATCATTTTTCGATTAAAAATTAGTGTTCCACACAAGATTCTACATTTAAATAGTGATAATAACTAGTGTAAAGGTATTAAACTTTGATATACATATACACTTAGTGTCACGAATAAGGCGTTGATCTTTGTGACGAGAAATCGATAAAATGTTCTTAATTCTAGTGTCTTGTCTTACAATAACGGACTCCCATCATTTATGTTAACGTCACTCTAACTTGGGCAAGATTAAAATCTGAAAAACACAAATGCATCGACGAATCAGATAAGTTAAAATTTGCATTTTTTTTTTACGCGTAAAATTAAGAAATTTAATAAAAACAATATAACGCGACGATAATTAAGCGTTTAATTTATGAAATAGATCGAATCTTATCTAAAAGATTCGTCGACATAGTAGGAAGTAAAATTCAAGATCAATTACACTAAGCAATTGAATCTCGAAAGATTATTGCTTAATATAAAAATTCTAATTTCAAACACACGCATGGTACACTCGCAAATACATATACACATAGTCTTTTTAACGAACAAAATACTTCATTTATCCCATTTATAATAAAAATAAATTAACATTGAAAACTTGCAATCAGACTCCTTGGCACTCGAGATGTCTACTTCTTTCTTTATGCTGTACTGAGTGAAAAATATGCCTTAACAAATAATATAAATTAGAATTTAGAAATAGTTGCAGTATCCAATGTTATAATATATAGGTTCCTTATTATTCTTATTAAATAGCGTTAGCGATAACAATAAAACGAATCAAAAAAATCCTCTACAAAATTAACAGTATAGATAACCTATAAAAAATATTAACAGCTTACATACAGCATTGTGAAAAGTTTGTCCAATAAAATATCGAATAACTTTTCTATGAACGAACTGTATAATTAGACTGTTTTTGCAAGGCAACACTGAAAGTAGACTCTTCAAAAGAAAAATGTTTCTTATCATTAAAAGCAACAAATTCAAAGTAATAAGCGCAAAACATTTCGAAACGACTTTATGATCTAATGTATATCAATTCTGAAAAGGTGGTAATCGAAACTTTCTAAACATCATAAATATAAAGAAAAAAATGATAAAAATCACAAACTGCTTTAATTTCACCTATCTTCGTAACATACTTTTATTTGTTATTTCTTTTCAAATGTGGAATCTGTTAGCACATATTCGCCAAAAATCGTTTCTTTCATTTATATCTAGGATAACAAGCATTCGATCAAGTTTTCATACGATCACACAGCCATACTTATTACACGATATACTCGATTTGCGCATTTATCACGGATATCTTAAACTTATTAATTAAAGACTAACACTATACAGTTGAATAATTTAAGGAAATTTTTTTTAAATGTTCACAGAACTGTAACAGGAGGTAGGACGAAACTCGTTAATTGTATCTTCGATATGAATCACTGATAATCAAATACTTGTTACACCCCTGACTATTACAAGTAACATTTTACTGTTTCTTGCAACGTGTAAATCAAACACTGTTTCCCATGAATTCTTCTTTATTTACCAAGTCGAATAACAAGTAAATATAATAACTACCAGACTTGGTTTTCTTTGCCTGCAGAATAAGTATCCGATCGAAATTAAAGTTAATTCTAAAAGCCTAAAGTTAGGTTATAATGAAAATGATGGTAATTTTCCACTTTATTTAACGAGTTCTTAATCGAGCGTTAAGTTTAGTGCCAAAAGTTAATGAAGATAATAACGGTTTTTATAAAATGAATTCCGTTGAAAAACTTGGACGATAATAGTACACTTATTCTAACCAGAAAAATAAAGAAAATTCATTTTATTATCGAATCTAGCATCGCGGAACAAAACTTTTCTTTACCTTCTCATGATTTTTTAAAAAGAGTGATCGTAGGACGGTGAATAAACCAAATTTGTATGTTAGCAAAACACCATTGTAAATGTTCTGATATATGTTCTATTCATTGAATTAATTTGGACCACTGATGTAATAGATTTGATGTGTACTTCTTATGACTGAGTATTAGTTATAAGAATATTGGTCAAGATACACGAAAAAGGGTGATTACAAAGTGACAGTGTAGTATTAAAAACTTTGTCATTATTGTACATGCGACTGTAATCCTCTTATTATTACTGTTATTTTCTAATTACTAACCTGATGCCGTTTACACATTTTCCATGTAAACATCACCAAGCAAAGCACACAGCATAGCCAAGACACCTCTGAACCATAACCATTCAAACAATTCATAAACTACTTGTCTATTCAGCCACTGAAACCACGCATAAGTGGTGGATGAGATAGATAATACAGATAACAGCAATAGCAGTAATGATTACTGAATTAATATAATTTTACTCAAAAGAAAATTCATATTCAGACCAATCAGAGTCTTCTGAATCTGAGAAAAAGGGAACATCTTCAAGATCTACATCGTATATCCAACGGTCATTTCTGTCGTCGAGGAAGTTCCACAAAATTAATTGCTGTAAAAAGTAAAAGCACAAGATTAATATTTAAATCAAGTTACAAGTGACAAATAAATAAATCTTAAACTCACATGAAAGATATCAATATCCGAATCAGCGTTACGTCGTTGACGAACAGGTGGACCAACATCTGTCTTAGTGCCATCGGGTAGTGCGTGTAGATAGAAGCACTTGTTACCAAAAGGACATTTACCACGTCCCTTATTGAAATATTTACAATCTTTGGTGCTGTAATAAATAAACGACATGAAATAATTTAAACGCTACTATTACATTCATTTCTACCTACCTCAATGCACATTTGTAGTCCATTATTAATTTTTCTTTCTCTTCCTTTGTATCTACCCAATACATACTCGGACATACAAAATCAGAGCTGACACGGCATTCTGGACAAGCTCTAATAATTTTATTGTCAAATTGTTTAGCTTTTCTCCATTTTCTAATGCAACTTAGACAAAAGCAATGATTGCAATTCGGTAAAATACCAAATCTCTGTTCTCCAGATGTTTTCTCCATTACTATTTCAAAGCAAACTCCACAAGACTTTTCTCTACTACGCTGAATAGCAAAGGAAAGCTCCATGTCTACTTCGTGCTGTTTAACGCATGCCTAAAAATTAGATGCAAATAATTAAAATATTGATTTATAATAATCTAACTGATTATAATGACCATAAATAATTACATTTGTATGTTTCTTTCGAAGATCTTCGTTATGTGGATGTAATGCGGCACGATTGCATAAATCGCAAATATGTCCGTGTAAGTATGTACAGTTACGTATTTTACAAATTCCAGTTGCCGCTGCATATGGGCATAAAGGTTCTAAAGATGGACTGGATGCCTGACCAAATGGACTTAAAGCTTGAGCATAAGATATTGGCAGCGATGAGGTCGTAGATGTTCCCGAAGTAGCAGAGGCTTCGTTTGCTGTGGACGAACCAGCAATGGATGAGGGTACGAATTCAGGTGCCTTTACCCATTCTTCAGCTACGTGGGCATTTTCTTTACTAGAAATTTACAAATACGTATTAATGTATTATAACTTCCTATTACCTTCATTATAATATGTATCACATAGTTTTATATACCATATTACAATGTATAATGTGATATGCAAATGGTATTACGACTTAAATCTTGCTGAACTACAATGTCATTTGACGACAACATACGCATTCTTTATTGTTGTCGAGGTTGAAGTACTTGAAGCGTGTTGCTCTGGTAAAGAATTATCTGGTGAATTTGCGTTCACTGAATTATTATCGGCAGTTTCAGCAGTGTGACGAAAATGGCAATGGTTCCCAAATTTACAGATCCCATGCTTGAAAAAGCGACAGACTGTGTTAGCAGGTGAAACAGGCAAAGATATTACTGTTTCATTGGTACTTCCGTCGTTTCTAACTCCTTGGGTATGGCGATACCTGCAATTATTCCCTTCACGGCACATACCATTTTTGAAATAACTACAATCAAAAAAATAAACTTATGAGAAGAAAATTTTGAGAGAAAATAGTAATACTAATTATACGGTAAACTTTATTACTTGTAAAAAATATGCAACAGACAAATTTTTATAGGATTGCTTAATGTAAACATGTATGTTCTTAGGTGGGTGTCTACAAATATGTATGCAAATGTATAAATAGTCCAAATAAACAACAAATTGAAATTGTTAATCTTAGTTGATTCAATCGATTCAAAGTAAACAAAAGTATTTTTGTAACTGTATATGATTGATACTTTTTTAATAACAGATTTTCTTTTACACATTTCATACTTAAGCATCGTTCATTTTTCTAATAAAACATAACAAATCAAATACTCTTTGATGCGCATAATTTGTGTATATCAACAAAGTGAACAAGCAGAATTAAAGTGTATTAAAAAGAGAGAAGAAATACATACGGCTCAAGACATATCGACATTTGCATGGCGTAATTCATTGACACGTTACAAAATATTCGTCCACGAAGAGACATACGTTTCGTGCGTTCGTTAATTTCGAATTGTCATTGAAACACACTGAGAAACGACAATAGGAGAGTTTCTTACCGGCAAACAACGCTCTGTGTCCAATTGTCGGCCATTTTCTAAAGCTTCCACTGTAACAATGATCGACAACGCGTCCTCAAAGGGTCGCGTACACTCCCTAGTCTTTACAGCAGAATGAAACGCAACGTAAATTTCTCGCGATTAACGTACACTCGAGGTTACACGATGCTTCGTGCTGTATCGCCAGGTCTGGCCAACACGTATATCTTCGCAGGATCTCTCAAAAAACCGTAAAAAAGACCTCTTGTACACACTAACTTCCTCCCTTCCTCCCTCTTTTTTTTTTCTTCGCACTTTTGTCGTCGCTCCACACGCTTCTTCAATTGTGCGAATTCTCTGTATATGCGTACTCTCGATTTTTATTCGGTATCGTGAATTATTTCACGCTTATTATCTACTCGTCCACTTTACGGACGAGAGCACGCATATACGTCACAATTAAAACTGAATTAAAACTAACAACAGAGGCAAATTCACATTTAACCGATACACACGAGTCGGAGCATGCGTAGTAGAAGATAAGACGCGACTATTATTGTTGCTACTTGAATGAACCGAAATGAACGTGTACACCAATTAGCGGTAACAACTATGTTTTTAACAAATAATAAAACTTTATAAGATCGATATACATACAGGTGCTACGCTTGACCGAGTCTCTAGAACGCTGGAAACTAAAAGGTGAAAAAGTTACAAATCGAGAGATTTTAAAATTCAACAAAGTTTCATATCTCGAATATTGTTATTGCAGTGAAACGAAAGGAAAATGTAGCAGGAAACAAAAGTAAATTAAAGAGAAATGTGCCAAGAAATGTAGAGAAATTAAATGGAAAGTTATCCCAGTCGATTTGTTATTGTTATTATTTGTTCCTTTAGTGTTAAGCATGGTTATGGACAGCATTTTATTCATTAATCATGCTAGGTCAGCCAGGAAGAAGTATATCATGTGCAATTTTAGACAATTCATTTCATTATTAAAATAGAAAATGCAGCTATCTTATAGTGAAAAGATCAAACTAATTTTAGGCGTGTGGTTAGCGCCCCCAACGGCGAAGCGATCAAGTTTTTATGAAATAGTTACTTTTCTTACTATTAATTATTATTATTATTATTATTATTATTAGTATTAGTATCATTTATTCTTTCACTATAATTCTTTCATTACTACGACATTTCAACAATTGTGTTACCTAACTTTCAGAAGGGGCTGTACAATAAAGACAGATAGAGATAGCCCAAGAATTCAGAGATGGGCAAAATCCTAGGCTTCGAATAAATCTGAAGTTTGCCGATGTATTTGTCTCGTTTCCTTCTTTGTAAAATGTTGAAAAGAGGAAACGAGACAAACATATCGGCAAACTTCAGATTTATTCGAAGCCTAGGGTTTTGCTCATCTCTGCCCAAGATAGCCCACCAATTTGCTCTCTCTCTCTCTCTCGGCAAGCTAGTATGCATTTTAGTATTAGTATAGTTCAGTGATCTTCAATGATCTCCAATCACTACTTGCTTTAAACGTAGCGATGGACGCGATTACATTTCACAAGCGTAATTTTCAACATAATTCTCGACCACGACAACATAACATTACTGAAGTGAGTAAATGCTTTGTTAACTAAGAGCAAAAAGCCTGGCAAAAGTAAATAACGATAACCGTCGTGAGGATCAGAGAGATCAGACCCGTTTCTAACCTTCTTGACAGAAGCATATATTGTTTATCAAAGCTCACGATACGTGAATAACCGTCTCGTATCCTTTCTCGAACAGTAATTGTTGAAATTAATATTTACAAAATGGTATATATAATATTTACGATATCTATGATGTTTTTTACATTGATGGGAGTTAACACTGGATTTAGTGACACTCGCGTATTTTTTTATATTCTTATGTTCAGGAACCAGCAGATCTAGACTTTGTTTACGACGATGCAGACACACATGCCAATGAAATTGGCGAATTGTATAGCTACACTGAACATTATGAATTCAATGCTAATCTTACAGTGAGTATACACGTTTGTACCATACCTAAAAGAAAAAATTAACAGAACGTGAGTGTGTTTATCATCAGGCTTTCGAAGAGCAAATGGAATGGTATAAATTACGACCATGGTGGCAAAATTTGACAGAAATTCAACAGAAATCAGTGATTCAGAAATTGTTAGATCAACTAGAGGTTTCCAATAAGCAGCTGCGAATGAAGGCAGCAAGGTGTATCTTATATTTAGCACAAGGTTGCTGGGCTGAGGTACAGTCTGATAAGGAGCAACGAGACTGGACTAGAACAAATGTAATGTTATTGTATGAAGCTGGAATTTTTCCAGCATTTGTTGAACTTCTTAATATTGAAATTGAGTGAGTTTGTTATTCTATTTTCAAGAAAGTAGTAATGTGTATAGCTTTTTTTTAAATTTATATTTCATAATTTAAATTTCTAGGAACAGTACAACAGCTACGTCTGCAATGAGAAAAATTGCTGTTAGTCTTGATGATTCTATCGATTTAAGAGTAATATTATCTGTTTTATACATAATAACAGAAGTAATGAGAGAAGAGATGAAGGATTTAGAAAACAGTATTTATAAGGATAATATTGAATGTTTTAAGGAAGAACTAATAAATCCATACGGTGAAGAGTTGCTTATAGTTAAACTCCTCGGTATGGTCACATGCTTTTGCAGTGGGTCAGCACCACACTTTCCTATGAAAAAAGTTCTTTTACTCCTGTGGAAGTTGATCTTAGTATCCCTTGGTGGTATAGATACATTGAGGAAATTAAAGAAACAATATCGCGAAGAAGCTGGTCTTAGTAATCTACAAGAAGATACCATTGAAGTTGCCAAGACTATGAGACCTAGCTCTCCTCCTGTCAATGCAGCAGATTTAATTGAAACTCAAAATACGAGAAAAAATAATAAATACCGTAGAGTATGTC
Source organism: Hylaeus volcanicus (assembly GCF_026283585.1). NCBI lineage: Eukaryota > Metazoa > Arthropoda > Insecta > Hymenoptera > Colletidae > Hylaeus > Hylaeus volcanicus. The sequence goes on along the minus strand of NC_071978.1, from coordinate 24,327,879 downwards.
GTGCTATTATATACAATTACATAGTTCATGTAAAGTTTTCATTATTACTAAGGTATAATTTTATAACTCATTTTAGCAATATCTATTGAAACAAAGTTCATTGGATGAGCCACTCTTGGGTATGGAATACGATAGTGGAGAAATGGGAAATAATACTACAAATAACGAAGCAGAAGTAGAAATAAATGTATTCACAGACCCAACTGGCTGGAATCAAACTTGTTATGAAGATCAAAATAATGAAATACAAATAAGGCCTAGTACTCCACAGCATACTAGAGGAAAAAGTAATATATTTTTATTATTGAATTAATGATTTGTCCGCGTATCAAATTTAAATTATTCGATACAACATACTTTTACAGGTTTACCATGGATGCCAAAGGTAAGACAACAAGATGTGGACACTTTCCTTGATGTATCGAGACTAAAATTTATTGGTTACAAATTACAAGGAGATAGAGAAAGTTTAGCAGGTTTACCGCAACCAATACATGAAGGCGTAAATACGCTTAAACGAGTAAGTTCAATATTCCTAAATTTTGTACTTAGAATACTACTTGAAATACTAATATAATATATACCATTATGCCTGTAGCATATGTACACATCTTTAGCCGAGGTCCAAATACAAAAAGAGGAAGAAATAGCTAGAAATCCTATGAGCACTCCAGAACCGCCAATTCGTCAGACACCTACAGAAATTTTATATCAAGCTATACTACCGAACCTTCCGCAATACATGATTGCCTTATTAAAAATTTTACTCGCAGCTGCTCCCACCAGTAAAGCCAAGACAGACAGTACGAACATTATGGCCGATGTTCTACCAGGACAAATGCCGTAAGTCTATAAATTTTATTACACTAGATTGTATAAAAGATCTTCATTTTCTTCTTATTTTCAGGATGACAGTTTTTCAGTCTACGAAACTTGGAATTGATGTAAACAGACACAAAGAAATCATTGTTAAAGCAGTCTCTGCAATTCTGCTTTTGTTGCTGAAGCATTTCAAGTTGAATCACATATATCAGTTCGAATTTATGTCACAGCATTTAGTATTTGCTAACTGCATACCATTGGTTTTGAAATTTATAAATCAGAATATTGTAGCTTATATTGAAGCTAAACATTTGTAAGTGTTTATCTGGAGTTATTACTTTTTTTTTAAATTTATACGAACGGAATAGGTCCAACTTTTCCCGCTTACAGTATTCCTATACTGGACTTTCCTATATGTGTTATCGGCGACCGCATTGAGTTGACCATAGAAAACCTTAAAATTGGGGACAGTCCAACGTATTCTTGGAGAAATGTTTTTTCTTGCATTAATTTATTACGTATTCTTAACAAATTAACCAAATGGAAGCATAGCAGAATTATGGTAAGCAAAATATTTGTTGAAATTACCTAGTTCATTCACCGACAGGTTTTAATTTCATTTGTTCCGCTAGATGTTGGTAGTGTTTAAATCGGCACCTATATTAAAGCGTACGTTAAAAATTAGACAAGCAATGATGCAACTTTATGTTTTAAAATTACTAAAAATGCAAACCAAATACTTGGGACGACAGTGGCGGAAAACAAATATGAAAACAATCAGTGTAATTTATGCGAAAGTCAGACATCGTTTGAACGATGATTGGGCTTATGGAAATGGTAAGATATTAAAAAAATGTACAGTTTATATTTATAAGTTTCGCTTATTTATGAACGATATATAGACGATCTGGTTTAATTATCTGTAGATCTAGAAGCACGTCCATGGGATTTCCAAGTGGAAGAGTGCGAGTTACGCACATGCGTTGATCAATTTAACAATCGACGATATTCTAATGCTCCTAAAGACAAAGAAATGGAACCTGTTGACACATCTGTCATATCAGTACTAGGGGTAAACATTGAATTAAGCGAAGAATTCAAGCAACATTACGAATTATGGTTGCAGCAAGAAGTATTTCAGAGAAGTATTAACTGGGACGAATTGTTAGATCCTGGATCCTGTGAAATTTAAACTTTTAATAAGTGTAACATATATTAAAATTGTATTTTCGTCAGCTCATAGACCTGGATCAAATTTTGACGCTTTTACACGCTATTGTGAGGTGATAAAAAAAAAGAGAAAGAAACATTGTCATATCGATACATCAAAAACTGAATTTGCATTTGGTTCATATGCACCGAACTGTGAATGGTCCTAATCTAGCAGACGTTAAAGAAAATACTAGTGAACTTAAAAATGACTGTTTACAAAATAACGTGTAATTTTCTACCTTTATTTGTGTGTATTTAATTTGTGCAATGTGTATTGCTTGTAGCAATATTTTACTATTACATAGCGGTAAGTGGATATATAATCGTCTCTTATGTATTTATGAAAGACTAGGATAAATTTATTCAAATATATCATTCATACTATTCGCACTTTATCAGTTAAGTTTCTGTAAATTATTTTTTAATAACGTAACAAGTAATTTGCGAATCACGAACCAACTTCAACTTCCCATACTTCATATAATTTTTATATCTATTCAATTTTCCCACTGTTACAAGGGGTAAAATATATATATATATATATATATATGACAAACTCTACAGTGGTATTTACAAACATATGAATATGTGTCGTGTATTAATTTAATTCGAACTGCATTTCTAAAAAAGAATTTGATAATTTTATACATTAAATATGTTCTCTGTTGATCATTATGTATGCAATAATGTATGTCTGACCTGATCGTTTATGTCTCGCTGATGTCTTTGTATGAAAGGAAGAAAGAGAGAGCTGAATAACAGTCTCATAGAAATTCATTAATTCAAATTCGATGAAGCAATTTGCTAACATTTTTTCTTGTTACTTTACTTCGTTTAATGATTCAACACGTAAAGCTTATGTGACTTACAGACTGAATAATTCAACTTTCTCTTATTTATTTACTGTAATACATACTTGAATAATTTCAGCAGAACGTATTCTATAATTTATGATACTTCGTTTACTGTACAGAATATTTCATGTGATTGGCGTCATGTTTAAATCGTCAGAATTAAATAAAATTATGATCTACGCACAAGTTGTAATTCTTAAATTGTTTTCGAAATTTTTAGACGGTCATCTAAACATTACATTTCTCGTATAAAAATGTACAAAAGATTTCATAAAAATTACTATAAGTTATATAGTACCTGAGATTTATATAAATTTACAAATGGAATGATCATATTTTATTTACAAACACTCATAATATGCATATATATGTCCTTATTTGGTGCCATTTGAACGTGATACATTATCTGTATACTTTTTCTGCTAAAGGGTACTTTACGCTTAAAACTTGATTTAGCTCAATAAATTAATTATAAAAATTATTTATATACGTATATAAATAATTTTTATATACGTATATAAAATTTCAGGTAAGTACCGTGTATATATTGGTATAAAAATATGGAGTGCTATGATCACAGATAAGGAATCGTAGTACAGATTTTTGCAACTTGTATGCCACATGCACATCATTTAACATTAAATGTATTTAACAAAAATGACCAAAAACTATGGCTTTATCCATTTGTACGAACCGTAATAGACAAAATTATTTGTTTTTGCCATTTCATCCGCTTCTTTGGGACCACGAGAACCGTACCTAAGATTAAAATGATACAATTAACTTTGCCCAAGCCCCAAACATTGATAGTTCTATCGTTGCTCTCTGCCATGACTTACTTGTACGGAACTGGTTTGATATGTTCATCCTCTATTTGATGCAACAAAGGCGTGAAAATTCTCCACGCTTCTGATAGTTCATCGCTACGCACAAAGTGCATTTGCGATCCACAAAATACGTCCAAAATTAATCGTTCATACGCATCGGGAAGTTTTAGATCCTATAATGAGCAACGAACCGTGTAAATTAAGTACTAGTTGATTGAAGTGCCACTTCATATAAACCATCGTATAACATCAACGTAAAATGGAAAGAAATGCATTCTAACCTTGTATCTACTACCATACGTAAGATCTAACTCCGTTTCCTCCATATCGAACGTAATACCGGGCGACTTGGTCATCATTTTAATGTATAAAGCTTCACCAGGTTGTACTCTTATTACTAATTCGTTCCTCTTCGGCTTTCCATCGAATATATCGCCAGGCACATCGTGATACTGTACTCTTACTTCTGCTTTCCGTTCGTTTACAGCTAAGCAATAATAAAAATATTCTTAAAAATAGATCAGACTACATCATTGTTTAAATCGAGTGAACCTCCTCATTAATCAGTGACAACACTCTACTAAGGCGACAGATAAGCAATTCACCTTTTCCACACCTAAGGATAAATGGAACGCCATCCCAACGTTCGTTATTAATTCTTAAAACGGCCAGTGCATAGGTGGGTGTATTGGAGCCAGGTGGTACAGTAGGATCGTCCAAATAACTCAATCGTCCTTCAGGATCTTTCGAGTCAGGGTTACCAACGTATTGGCCCAACACGACGTTCTCGAGCTCCAAAGGTTTTATGCACTTCAGAACCTTCACCTTCTCGTTTCTGATATCATCCGGATGACACGACGCGGGTTTCTCCATCGCAACCAAGGACAAGATTTGCAATAAGTGGTTTTGCATTACGTCTCTTATGATACCGAATTCATCGAAGTATCCACCTCTCCCTTGGGTGCCGAACGGTTCTTTGAACGTGATCTGCACGGAGGCTACATTGTCCCTGTTCCAGGTCGGGTTGAATATTCTATTACCGAATCTAAGGGTCATCAAGTTTTGAACCATCTCCTTCCCCAGATAGTGATCGATACGATAAATTTGTTCCTCTTTGAATAATAATGCCAGATGATCCGACAGGCGTTGCGACGTGATCGCGTCTCTACCGAACGGTTTCTCTATAATCACCCTGGACCAACCTCTGCGAAGAAAGAGGAGTATCTCGTTAACATATACATCAACTTAGAATTTTGAAACGTATCTTCAGGGCGTAGAGAATGTTGCTTATCGCAGTCTTCAAAAGTGAATGTACACATCTGGATCGGTGGAAATTTCAGTTAATCCCTTACGTAACAGAAACAGTAACAAATTGAAGTTTAAATAATTGTTAAAGAACAGGAAACGTTACGCTAGAGCCCCCTATTTACGTGTATACACGTTCGTGCACACGTGAATTTTACATTAAGTAGAATTCAATGCGTGATGTTATTCGTCACGTGTTCATGTTCGTATACACGCTTAATATGCGCGTACACAAATCCAGGGGTTTATAGATGCGCATGACTTATGCAATTCATTACTAAAAGCATTTAATAAATTAACCTTGAACGGTGACTTCCGGAATATATAAATTCCTGGCCGTTCGACAATTGTCAATTATGTCATTGTTATAATCTACTACCGCTGAAGACCAGTTGGACATTTTTATCTTATCGATCCAAATGAATATACATCCCCACCTCTGGAAGCATTGATAAAAACTTTTGTGTTTGTACTTTGTAGATACCTTTCGCCCATGCAAACGTTTCTGATATGCACGGTAACAGGTTCGAACACGCTTGGTGGTAAAGCCAAGTAGAACAATCGGTGAGCGATTTGATGGCCTTCCTCGTGCTTCTTCACCTCGTTGTTGAGCACCTCGAACGACGACTGAGAGTCGTACATCCCTGCGACGTAGTAATTCAGTTTCCAAAATTCTTCGTACCTCTGCTGCTCGTCTGGTTTCACCTTCATGTACACGTGACATTTTTCTCGTAGCTGAGCCACGGTCATATGGGTGCGCGCATAACCGAAAAATGTTGTGGTTTTCGGTAAGAGGTTGTCTCGAAACAGCCACCAGAGAGTTGGGTAGATCTTTTTTCTAGCCAGGTCGCCCTACGAACATGGTCAAATTCATTGTATCAAAGTACACCTTTATTACGTTATTATTTCAGTTCTCTTAACACGTTCACTGCCAGACTAATACTCTTGAAAATTTCTACTGGGATTCAATTTTGTTTACAGACTTTTGGAAACTGCGTAATGAAACATTTATTTTGGTATTTAGTTCTGTAACTTCATCAAAATTCAAGTATTTCATTTAAATTCATTTTCTATGACACTCAACTTTCAGAATTAATAGTTTTCGTTTTTCAGTGAAAAGCATATATGGGTGACGTGGCGATCAACGTGTTAAGTAGAATATTATTTTTTATAGGCTCCTAAAAATGATAAAACAAAATGAACGAATAACACATAGCTCTTTAATGTTTCGATTGTGATAATTATTATTGGAAACAAAAATTAATACTTACTGAGGCTCCAAGGGTGATGAACACATGAGGACACAGTCTGTCGAAATGGATTCCTTCGAGATGATCCATCTCGTCCGATTTTAAGGACTGCCTGATGAAGCGCAGGCTTTCTTCTGTCGACGTTTCTGTAAGAAAAATACGAGATATTTGTTAGTCGAATTTATTTACAAATAACTTCTAGTTTTAGGACGGTCTTTCGGTTTCAAATGAATCTATACTAGCTCGGAACAGACAGTAATTGTACAAAATTACTTCAGGTGAAGATGGACAAAATTCTTCCGTTGATAAAAACTTCGAATAACGAATAAAAGATAAACAATGTATTATTCATCTTTTTTCTTGTATAATATAATTTTTCGTACAATAAAAAAATTAGACTTAGTAATATCCGAGTGAACATTTCGCAATCAATAAATCAAAATGAAACTGTTTAATCGAATAAACGTTACGAATAAATTGTTATAGGTTTGTTTTATTTGTCATCTATTACTCTAATAACATTTTAATTGATTACTCAGGTCATAAGCCTTTGTTCATTTAATATAAACCATAAAATGATAGTGTAATTTAGATTGGAATTTTTATTGGATTGCAAACTATTTATTTTTTATTCGTTATTCGAAATATTTGTTCAGATAGCTATTTTGCTTGCTTTGTGTTCATCTGTCGTAGAAACAAAGGCGAAGGGAAGTAGACAGATAGAAAAGGGAGAGAGAAGAAAAGTATCCGGATGAATTGATGAAAATAACCGCTGAGTGACCTTGAGCGGTCAATACTTTCTGCTTCAAGAAAGAATAGACTATCTGTAGAATATATGTATTTTTTAACATTTTCATATTAATTTCTAAATAAAAGTATTACAAAAAATAGATTTGGTTTAAGAAATTGAATAGAAGAAATCACGAAGATAATACAACGAATTCTAACTGAACTATGACACGAATAAACCTTCGTCTACGTCGAACTATGCATACATTATTCATTTAAAATGAGAGCTGTATCATCGTATTATCGTGCGTATCAGAATTAAGAAAAATTAATGATTAATGGTGAATGGACATGATACGTACATCCGTTAAGATCAAATTTATTCTAACTGTAACGTTGAGATCAGCATAAAATAAATACTAACGACATTGACAAAAAAAAAACTAGAAAGTAAGTACTCGAAGATAATAAGACAAATGATGAAAAGCTATAGGTGAAATATATTACACGTGCCTCCTCTAAAACAGTATTTGAAATTACGAGTAATTTCAATTCGAGCGCTATTGCTTACGTAACGCGTTGGGAATAGTACAGAAAGAAGAAAATCTAATAACGTAATCATGCACATCCGACAGAATTACCTTCAATTTCTAGCAAATTATATAAAACAGTAACTACAACGAAATTCACGCGTTATTTTTTGAAATTAAAAGAAAAAGCTTCGTACTTAATTTATAGAAAAATTATAGCCAAAGAGATTACGTTTATCGCTTCTATGACAAATTTTATTAACTGTTAAGTACTTCCGTTATTCAGAAACAACGAAGACAACGTAAGAACGTGGAGATTATATCGCAATTGTAATTAAATGCAAGATAGTGGAATTGAATATGTATAATCGAAAATATGTACAAATTATGGTAGTGTATGTTAATCTCCATATTAGGAGCAAATCTTTTCAGCATAAAGTACGATTATACCCTTACGTAACGTTACCGAAGTGAGCACATCGTGGCAACGACACCTTTTATACAACACTATACAACTATAAAGAAATACCAAAAAGAAAAAAAAAAAGCTGAAACATAAACTGCCCAATCAAAAAAGATACACGCGCTCAAATGTCGCAAAGAAACGACACACTGCTTAATATAAAAAATATTAAATACACTCAACAAATACAGGATACACTCAAAACACAATTCACGACTATCCCGAGTCGCGCAACTTCACTTAAATTCGAGACCAATTCTATTGAAACGATACTTCGAAGGTATGTTATCGCGCTCGTCGTTAGATCTACCTTTGCATTCGCTGTCACACGTACGATCTTTAAATCCGATCACGAATTGGTCTCAAGTGGGCATTGGCGTACGATCGGAAAAGAAAACGCCGGTGATAACAAGAAACTATCATAAAAAAAAAAAAAAAAAAAATAATAGGTATCACAGTCACCGTGCAACGACTTACTCGTCATGATAACAAGGGAACCGCTATAGCAATGTTATCGGTGAAAAATCTCGGAAAACGCTGGTCAGCTTCCCCGGGAACGTGTCGCAACCACAAGCAAAAACCACCGTAACGGACCAACCGATCGCTTCGACTGTTTGATTCCGACTGGTCGTTGAGGATCGCCGCGATGACTATATTTCGCATCTGGAGAAAAGACGCCCGGTGCCGAAGTACAAACACACCTGACCTTTCCAAACGGTACCATGCGACAGTCCTTAGGCACAACAAACGGTCTATCCCAAACGTCCCTGGATCCTTTGTAATTACTTCTCTCTCCCATTCTAGAGAGTTTTTCGAACGACCTTCAACTGGTATATTTATGCGTTACTTTAGAGAGATGTTTCTTCTTTATCTAATTCTTCGCTGGCCGACCCTGGCGACGAAGTACATACAATTATCTACCGCAGAGATCCTTGTCGTGTCATTATCGAAATTATTTTTTCTATAATTATTCGGGCATTTTCTGTTCCGTCGTGTTACATAATCTCGGCTTTTCACGTATTATCGACGGATTCCAGTGAGGCGAGCATTATATGGACGTTTGGGGCAAAATTCACAACATCTAAAGTTATCAATTTTTGATATACAGTGGGTGTAGATTCTACATTTTGTACTAAATACATGTTCTAGATTTTGTACTAAAATTATGATACAACAATTTTTGTTTATATTTCAATACGTATTAAATAAACCCTGTACAAAAGAAATCCTACTTCTTTTGCGACACTCTGAAAATTAATGATCGAAGTTAGGCCTTTTTTTCAGGGTCTAGAGTGGTGTTACCCTTTAATGAAACATACAGCGGGTGTAGAATGTATTCGTACACCGATCAATTTCCCAAAAAACTTTTGTGTGAAATTGTGGTTTCTTAACTTCTTTTTTTATAATCAATGATATTTTACATATTCTCGGAAGTCTCTAAGATAGATATAGTCCAAACAATATTTACTAGTTAATATAATTTGTGAAATTAACAAAAACAATGCGAAAAGTGGGTGAAAGTATAGAAGCAATAAGTATTTGTACAATATTCTTATGAAGAACCATTTACGGTGGAGTTTGTAATGTAAACACGTTAGTTCATTGCTCCGTGCGAATTAGAAAACATCAAATTTCCAGGAAAGTACTTTTAAAAATGGCTCTAATAGAGGAATTGAAGAAGATCCCACTTCGAATGATCCCACTTTTAATGAAATTTTAAAAATGAAACAGTTATGCGAATACTTACTGCCTCAATATATCGATTAATTGTTTCTTTTTGTTAATTTCGTAACTAACATAAATAGCTATTTTTTTTTTGTACTCTATCTATTCTAGAAATCTCTGAGAATATGTAGAATGTTATCGTTTATAAAAGATAAGTTAATAAATTACAATTTTACATAGTTTTTTTTGGAAATTGATCGGTGTACGAATACTTTCTACACCCACTGTATAGGAATAAAATTTATTCTGTAAAAGTATTCTGAGTAAAGGTCATTGATAATATCGAAGATTATATTCTTTTACTAGTTAATATAATTTATATTTAATATAATTATTATATTAATATAATTATATTATATTTCAAGACAAATGTTTGCATCCTCTATTTCGAATTTCGACATCTTTTTCCTCAAATCGTAAAATGATTACCGTACGTTCATTATTATAAATAGTATTCAAATATTCATGTATTCCCGTTCACGCCAGTTCATTGAAAACCAATGTGCAACACGAGATTGTATCCGAAACGAAGCAGTGGTTTTCAAATGTTATTCGGTCAGTTTTGTAACACGATAGAATTGAAGTAACTGGAGATTACGTTGTTTCGAGTAGTTTTGATTTATCGAATCTTTTACTTGCGCGAAGGAGATTATTTATATTTATTATTATCTTATCATATAGATTGAAACAACACATGGACTAATAAAGTAAATAATGGAAATAGTACGTAATAAATGAAAGAATGAATAAATTAAGGAAATGGTGATTATTTATACACAATCGGTGATTGATTTACGCGCATATGCATTTGCTGTATCATGCAAACAGTCTGATTTAAAGCAGAAAATAATAAAAATCCAAGAAGCATATTTTAATTACAACTGTCCATTGAAAATATTAGCTCTGAATATATTAATATGTAAAGTGACAAGAAATACCTGATTAACGAACCCAGTGATGAATGTTGTTTATATTTTTAAGTACGAATATTATTAAGTACGAAGTCAAGCTTTGTCATATTTTAATTATTACGTCTTTGAACAATTTACGCAATTAAAGATCCACGTTTCGGTATAACCTACAATTTAGTTTCTCAAACCAGGGGGCGTGTTTCTTGAGGGGACATCTTACATACTCAAGGGGGACAGAAGACACGAAAGAAATGTTCAACGCTGAAAAACATGGATAACTTCTAAGTAATAAGAAAAAAAGGGAACCGTAAACATTTTTAAGTGCTCCATTACTCAGAAATACATACGCACGTTGTATATGTTCAGTTTTTTGAGTTACTATAAATACTCTCTGCGGAGTCAAGAATTTAAGTCGTGAATAAATATACATAATTAAATTTTCCCAATGATGTAACACGGCGATGTTGTTACAAGGTTAATATTTATCATTGATCAGTATCGGTTAGAAATTTAAGTTTAGTATACACAAAGCAATTCAGCCCTGGCGAGGTTAGACTGATACACGTAAAAATGTACTCGTACAATAGTTAACCGTCAATAAAATCAATGACTTAACAAAAATTGATGATTAAGTTATGCACATTTTTTTACATGAAGAATTATCTTCTGTGACTCCTCCCTACCCTCTCTTCTAGAGAAACACTGACGAGGAATTGATCACATTGACAATAAACATTTGAATGTCCATTGTCATATCAACAATTTCTCATTTGAAGAATTAAATATTAGGTTGTCCCAAAAGTTTCTTTCGCTTCATTAATAAGTAATACATGCACGATATTTTATGTTTTATGTTACATTACTGAATTGTGCACGATTCATTTTGCTCCATTACTGTTACAATATGAATATCTATGAAATTAGTTTGTCTATTTATATAAACACGACTATTTATATAAACACATAAAATAATTGAGTGCAACTCGCGAAAGAAACTTTCGGGACAACCTAATATTTCACAATGAATGTCACTTGTTGTTCAGATAGAACATTAATTAAATTATAAACGTACAAATAGCCACGTACTCCTTTTTAAACGTTTAAGAGAATATAGAAAAATTAAGGCAATGCACGATTAGATACCTTCAATTTCTAGTCTCATGTGCACCGAACAGAAATTACTCGGTTATAAATATTTCAAACGCCGTTGTTAGAAGCACAAAAACATGTTGCAAACTGAATTAACACCGACAATACATCTTCTTTTAAAGTCATTATGCTACTTCTAAATGCAGCGAATCTCAACTCGAATTTGATAGAACAGCTATTTTGTAGAATCATTAATTACATAACAATGGTAGTATGATATCGTCGTACTATTATCCTTCGACAGCACTTTTGTAAGTATACTTAAACTTAAATACCAACTTTTTCAATATCTGTCGTAACCTGTTATTTGAATGCTTTATATTGGGTTGTCCGGAAAGTTCATGCCTATTTTTAAGAAAAATTCAAAGGCATATTTGAATTATATTTTGATGTATATTTATTGAATTATATATGTACCATTTTATTCCACAACCTTTCCACCTGTTAAGGAATGTACACATTTTATTTGTTTTCAGCCATTCCGATATATTCAGACCTGTACCTCCTACTAAAAATCGGCATGGACTTTCCAGACAGCCCAATATAAGTTTTGCAGCATTTCCTTCTTCACGAATAATTTATGATACTTTCGTGAAAATAAGAATGAAAGCTGTTTACGTTGGTAAATCAGTAGCGAGGTATAAAGCTGTTAATGCTTCCAAGTTTTGAAGAGTATAAAGTGCTGGATGAACTGATACGTTTGAGAACCACTGATTTAACGTATATTATAGAAGATTGGCGCCTGTATGATGCGCACACATGAACGTACTCTTCCGATGGTCAAGGACACGGTGATGCGAATACTAGCAAGCGAGAACCAACTTACTTGCTTGAATTCAATATTTGCTCTACTATTCTTTGATATTCGCACGAGTTGAATAAACACGACTAATTGCCATGTTACGTTAATAAAGGTTGAGCTATGCCTGGCCTTTACATCACAACTGATCCACGATTACAATTTCTGTATAGCACGATGGAAGCAAAAAAATAATTATACAGAGACTTGCAGAGAGATGCAGAGACAAGAAAAATACGATTATGCAGTCGTAAACCAGAGCTTTTGTTAACGTTTCGACTCATCTCTTTTGAGCCATTTTTCGGTATATTCTATAAGTATAGAAATCGAACTTGGGAACATTGAGGAAGTTAATTGTAACATCGAATTGTGTATAGAAATTAATTTTGTACATAATAAATTAATGCAGTACATAAATAAATACTGAGCTTGGTTTTCGTTGATAATAGTTTCTTTTTATAGAATAACTAATCAAACTCATTACTGAAAAAAATCGTGAAATAAATTGAATACATAATAATATTAGTAATAGTAATATAACATAGTAATTTAACATAGTATAAACTTAATATAAATATAATAACATAGTATAAACATAGTAATTTAATCCATCTAAAAAAATCTATCATTGCGAAGAATCGCTTTGTATTTTTTAATTACTTAGTGATTACATGTACCTTCTTCAATGCGTACAATGAGGTGCAAAAAAATTATAAGGTCACGACGCAGGACTTTCGATTGGTGGAATGACTGTGGCGACATCACATTCCACCAATCGGAAGATTTTCCGCATTGTGACTACTTTTTTTGGTCGACATTCTACATTTGTGTTTATTTGCAGAGACGTAACCAATCAGTCAGGGGCCCGTCAACTAAAATTTATTATGGGGCCCCTTTTCAAGAAACTTAATCCTTTCTCCGAAGTCAGAAACACGAGTCTTCCATTTTCGAGAAATTTTATAAATGAACAAATTTCAACCAATAATCGATACAATTATTTTAGCTTTAATTGTGCATCTATTACTTATTAATAAAGCGTAAGAAACTTTTGGGTCAACCTAATATATTCAGAATTGTATTCATGCGAGAGTTTATATTACGCATGCACGTGACACGCTCGTAAAACAGCCACGTGTTGAGTTCCGCGAGAAGCAATGACTTGACAAGTAACAAATGAGTCACACTGTATGTAGGCGAGTCGTTCAAATATGTTTATCAACCGAAATCGAAAAATTCTAATCTCTCGACTTTTTTTTTCGTCGATATCCCGTCGAAACCTCGACAAGAAAAAAAAATAACGCCACTCACGAGAACGTTATTGCACATCACGATCACGTTTCTGACACGAAGATGAACTTTTGATTACCAGGTCTATATCTACAATTAAGGCAATTTTGTTACATGAAAGAGGAAGCTGTTACTTCATTATACGCACTCTATACATTTACAAAAACATAGAAATTAATGAAACCCTATAAACATTCATGAATGTATTTAATAAAATTTGTATATATTTTTTAGGAATAAAAGCATAAAATTCGCAGCCTACTAATAATATTATTTATAATTGAATTGATAATGTTGTAACTTTCACTATCGAACACTGATAAAAGTGTTATTTTAAATCATTTATATTAAAAGAGTCCCGGGTCCGATAAGTATGTATGGGTAGCTTGATAATGTTTTTACCGCGCATTTATCAACAACATCAGGCGATACGAGAGACTCGCATGATTCGTCACATGGTGCTCATACATGTACATGATCGCGAATATGTTGGTGCGTACATTTTTCGCTCTTTCGTATTCGAAGCTTTGAGACGTTCACACGTCTCGAATTGCTCGTGGCATTAGAAATATTGTTCGAGTAAAAAGTGTGAAACTGTAACATGCACAAGGACCAGAGTGATCATGTAACAGAACCGTGTAAGGATACAATACGTTGAAGCGATTGTTCCATAAATCAAGAATAAACGAAGATCGAAAATTCGTATGTCCTCGCGCGATTCGATGCGTAGAAAAATTCTCTAAAATACTTTGAAATAAGTAGGTCGGTATGACCATTAGCGGTATCTCATATTTTTTATCAAATCAAATAAAGGTCCATCGTACGATTTTATCATGCAAATACAATATACGGAAGAACACTGGTTACGGATGCTAATACGTTGGTTTTGCCAATCTCTGCCATTTTTATTCCCAGTTGGCAATCATACGCAATGAACAATGAGGCGGCCCCCCCCCCCCCCCTAACCCCTCTACATAAACTGTTGAATTCCAATCACTTTCGAAAGAGAAGATTGATCGCAATCGTAATCATTTTTATTATTATCTAAGATCTTTTCTCGAACTTTAATTAGGTTCCTTCCTTTGGGCTCTTCTCCCCCACCACTGACGATGAGCATGCAATATTTAATTCAAACTTATGTTCAAAATTTATATTTTAATAACATACAATAAAAAAATAAAACGTGTACAATTTATCATTCACATTACGATATGAATAATTCCAATTGAAACTAATTTGTTAGAAAGTAAGTAACATACAAAGTTGCAATTACGATAAAGAATTAAAGAATGTTACACTCACTCCTGAGTCTCTCCATCGTGAATGTACAAGAGTGTAGAAGATAAAGTATTGGATTAGCAAGGTTGTAGATAATCTTGATAAATGAGTCGTATCTCCGTAGATGTTCCTCTGGATCTTCCAGGAAGTATCTTGTATACCGTGAAAATGACAATATCACATATCACTTGATACCACAAAATTGAGGTTAAGAATAAAAAGGCAACTTGACGGCATCAGGCGGCATACACGTACACTGCATCACTAGATTTTGAAATCCTGTTTATGAAGCCCCTTCTTTAAGTTTCCCGTCTCCATACTCCATACCATTCATTCGACCTCTTATTACTCATACTTTCACTTATTTCTCGAATACAAGTTTACGTTTACCACCTATATATAGTAATTTGCCAATCTTTCTAAATTATAGAAGAATCTACTTGTGTAAATTCGTTCAATAATGCATTACGTAATTTACACGTATATTCTTAAATGAAAAGTCTAATAACGTTAATATTACGCCATCATTTCCTTATAATGATATATTATAATTATCGTATATTTGTATAAATCTGAAGTTGAATAATAGAACTTGTTCTATTGCTAACAAAGATCTTTTATCAACTGAGTTTATCGAAATAAGTGTCGCGCCATCTATTACGGAATAGGTTTTTCTTCAAAGCAACTTCAGTAAAAGGTATACTGTTAAATAAAATAAATGACAAAAAAATATGTCTTCTATATAACTCCATTGACATTTTTTAATAACATATATAATCGCGATAACAATTATTTCTCCGTTACGTTCACATTTTAACTTTAATTTTCCTAACCTCAAATTTATACTAGGCAAATGTTTTATTTGTAGACAAAATGAGGTTGTCCCTGGTAGAATTAGCAAAACGTTATGCACAGAGTTTCCAAAGACCGGAGACAGTACCATTTAGAAAAAGGTATCATCTGTCGTTACAAAATCGAGTTCAGGGAACGAATTACAAGGACCAAGGTAAATTTTATACCGCGCGATGTATCTGGAAACCCTTCAAAGTTGAACAACAATTTTTATTTGTTTCAGGAAATAACTGTTTGTACGAGATGTCGTTACTTCTCGCTTGCTTGAAAACTAATGAGTTTGAAAATAATTTATGCAACCCTGAAATTCAGAAGTTTGAAAAATGTGTTGCAGCACATACAAAATTTGTGAAAGAACAGAAGACATTACAACAGATAGGAATCCCCACACCAGATACTAAACGTTTTACCGATTCGCAAATTAACTACATGTTACGTAGATATCCAAACGTTTAATTTCATTACAAGCATTCGATTCGTAAAATATATTTATTATAGTAGAAATCTTTACAAACGTTTCTTATTGTTATTATATATCCCACCTCACTACATCAAAGTATATTTTATTTTTCTTTTTTAATTACCTCAAATTTATTACAAAGAATTCACCACTTTATTTTCTGTATTTGCCTTTGACTGTAAACGTTTCATAGCTAATCGCGTAGAATAACCTGATACAGATAAAAGAAAATAGGTATAAGCTACTTGCTTATAAAGTAAATTAGTTGCAAATAATTATTGTACCTACGAATTGAACAGTTAGTGTTACAGACAGATGTAACTTCCTGTATAGTATTCAATCGATGCTCAATCCGTTTTAATACTTTATGGTTTTCCACTTGTTCATCTTTGTAAAAATAGTATGTACAAAACAATGAAATAGCACATAGAATTAAAGCTATTTTTCGGTACATCCATGTCGTATTTATCAAATTTTCCTGAATTGAATTTTCATGATCACATTTTCGGTAAAATAATCTAATATTGCATCAAATTTAAATTACCTTACTATTGTTGGAATGTGATGTATTATTACTATAATATTGAACTAACATTCGTTCTACTATAACATTTACACTTAAAATCGTGAAAAGTGTAATTCTAGCATCCACAGTCCTTTTAGAAGAACTAAATAATGCACATAATATGCAACTAACTGTATAATACATAATGGATTGAAACCAAGAGATTTCACCTAAAATCCAGTCTTGAAAAGTACGTAAGTACGAAAAAATCTCAAATAATAATTCTCTTTGGTCTTTTGCAGATTCCCTACAATGGATAATAATACAAAATTCTTGGAATGAATAACTAAAAATCTTAAACTATATTTATATAGATATTATAGACTTACTTGAAATCTTTTACCATATTTTGAACACTTGCAGATGAAGATTTTATTACAATACCAAGTTGTTTTCCGTGAACTAAAAGCTCATCTTGCATTTTTAAACTTTCTCTTTGAGTTTCCAGCATAGCTCCCTGCATTTCTGAAGCCTCCAATAACTGTTCCCTCATTCTTGAGGAAACTTGATACAATCTGTGGCACAGAAATAATTTTTTCACAAATTATTTCAGAATGTTACATACTGGGTTACATAAAATAAACTTACTCCTTAATCGTGTTATCAGTTTCAGCTTGCCAAGCCTCATAATTTAAATAAAAACAGATATGCGTGGTATGTATATAAAATTCATTGTATACGTTAAATGCTCTATCTGACATATTATTAATGCAATCACTGCAATATCAAAAATTTATTATAAAATTTATTATAAAGAAATTTATGATATAAATGTGTACTTCAAAAGGTGACAAAATTTACCGCCGTTGCTTTTCTGACATACTAAGATGACAATTGTAAGATGAGTGTCCAGAGTCTTCTAAAAAACACTGTGCCAATTGAAGAGCTAAGAGCGAGTGTTGTTGATCATTTAAGTTATTACAGCTATTTGTTATTGTTTTAAGAGCATTGTGCCAACATAATCCATGTTGAGACAAAGTAGATTTTGCTGTGAAATGTAATTCATAGATAATAACGTTTGTGAAGATTATATTAGATAATATAAGAAATAAATAATGCGTACCTTTTATTGTTTGGTATCTTTTTTCTCCCAATTCTTTTAACATCGTATTTCCATCGAATGCGAATGAATGAAGTACAGATAAAAGTAAAAGAGGGATCATTTTATATACAATTTTCACTACTTTCTATATTTATTATATACGTGTACAAATATTCTCTTTGCTAGAGCTTGTCACATTTTAACAGAGACAGATATTTCGGTCTATTACTGCAATTATTAAAGTGTGTAGCTCGTACTAAGTAAAAATTACTCCATTTCACCTGTAAACTTGAATTCAAATTGACACTACGGTTAGCCTTGAAGTAAACGTATCTCAGATGTCGTTCTCTATGCAACGAAAACATTATGGCGGTTTCTCAAGTTTATTAAGTTTATGTTAAACGAAATTAATCTGCAGGTTCTTGTATGAATAATCTATTAATTTTTCGTGGTGAAATAAATAAATAAATGAATTTGGTATTTTTTTTAAAGTCACAAACAAAACTTCTAGTTGGAGCATAGGTTAGTCAGTAGTGTCAGACAGGAAAATGACTGTCGATTCGCGAGCCATCTCGTGGTTGATTGCATTACCAATTTTGAATGTTGGTACACGCCGTTCATTGTTTAGAAGAATTAAAAAATTAAATAAACGAAGATCGTATAAATAATTAGCTACATAAATATTATTTTTAGCATCCTATTATTATTATTTTATGCTAAAAACAAGAAATTATCTTTCGGTTAGGTATTTACTTGTTTGAGAATTAATTAATACACCACTAGTGATTTTAAAATCAGTCACGATAATCACTTAGCATATTTAATCATTTTCGATATAGAATATTTATTAACGTTACTACATCCTTCCGTCTCAACTGCTCGAACGCAACTGTCCTTCGTGGCATTTTGGTACCCGATTATCCCACGCTGTTGACACTCCTTGATCTTATTTTTGTATTATTCGTCGGGGCAATACCCGCTACATTCAACCGCGGCAAACACAGGCCGCTTAAATCGCTTCTGCGTCGATATGTAATAAATTAATATTGAAATACTTGACGTTTTCTTAACTAATGGATTAAGAAGGTCTATTTACTTTTATTCCTATAAGAAAATATCATAAATGGAAAAATGTCGTCCAAATTCTGACGGAAAATCTCATTTTTTTTAAATAATTGTTTTACACTCTGGCGAGTCGTTTGAGCAGCTTACTGAACCCTTGATGATTACGCAGCTCCAACGTCTCCTGAAAACAAAGAAGATTATTTGTTAATTTGCATAGATTTTAGACGCCGATCTGGCATGCAAACGATCCCCTTGCTTCGTTCGACGAGATTTCCATGGAAATGTACAACAACATCTGGTGTTTTGTACGATGATACCAGAGAGAGTTGTAAAAAGACAACATACCGCTGGAGCACTGCTGGCAAACGGCCAGTAACTTCTGCCATTGAATTTGGACGGACCGAAAATAAGTGGTCGGCTGGTCGGTATCGGGACAGGAACAGTGACACAGGTTCGATCGTCTCGTTCGCTTCTTAAAGACCGGTTTATCCTCAGACGAACATCGAAACAGTTCACGGGATCATTGTTCGTACGAGCTTGTCCCCTGTGAAGCTCTCAAAGATAGCAAGTTGACACGATAGGGTCGCCTTAATTTTATTTGAGCGTTTCGACTTGAAATTAAATTACAATATTTATATCATAGGCTTATATTTCGTTAAGTGTTTGGCACAAGTATTTAATTAAGGGGGCATTATTTCACTGTGAACGCACAAAAAAAAAGAAGCATATTTTCAATAATTTTGTTCTCAGGAACTATTGCATAAAATTGAATGAATGTTTTTTCCCCTTAAAGGTATGATTAAGGAAAGTAAATAAAAAATTTCTTTTTTGGTAAAAAATTTTTCGTCATTTATTTACAAAATAATATGCATGTGTGCAAAAAGAAAAAGTTATCCGCTGCCGGAGGTGATTTTGGCTCTCCTGGTAATCTGAAACAGAAAATCGAAATAGTTTATTAAACTATGTCGTTACGCCTATGGTCGGAACCTCCAAGTAGTTGATATTGTGATTTTTACTTACAATTTCACCTGATTTACGGTACGAAAAAAGTGTTTTATTTTTCTCTCTTTCACAAGAAACGTTGCCGGTTTGTTTATTTTCGATGAAATAAATAAGTGGAGGTTCCGACGATAGGCGTAACGACATAGTTTAATAAACTATTTCGATTTTCTGTTTCAGATTACCAGGAGAGCCAAAATCATCTACGCCAGCGGATAACTTTTTCTTTTTGCACACATGCATATTATTTTGTAAATAAATGACGAAATATTTTTTACCAAATTCTCTTTTTCAAAAAAGAAATTTTTTATTTACTTTCCTTAATCATACCTTTAAGGGGAGAAAACATTCATTCAACTTTATGCAATAGTTCCTGAGAAAAAAAATGATTGAAAATATGCTTTTTTTTTGTGCGTTCACAGTGAAATGCCTCCTTAAATGACTATCGATCACGCTACCTTTGCACAGTCAAAATAGCGCGATCGTTAATATTTTGTTTACATATTTCTATTCTTGTATGTAAGCAAGCGAGATATTGCAAATAAAGATCCATACAGAAACACGTACGAGTAATTTTTCAATACCTGTCTAAAGATATTCGTGGATTGATTCGCCTGTTACGCCAATGCTATCGTAAATAACCGTTTTTGGTCGAGTCGGCGAACAAAGAATGTTTCGTGAGAGAAATGCATAACCGTCGTTGGTAGAAGGAAAAATATTATTTACGTAGGTAGCAGATCGGAGCCAGAGGAAGAGAGGGCGATCAATCGATCAGTGTACTGGCGATTTGCCGAAGTATACTGGAGCGAATCATCCACGCCTAGTCTGCTTGACGTCACCCTCGTAAACTGTACATCGAGGGATTAAAAATAAATGCGACCCGGAAAAGCATTCAATGTCAGATAATTGCATTCCAGTTTTTCCGCGGGACTTTTCACCGCTCTTTACCAGAACAATGGCGTTTTGTTTCATTCTTCCACCGAAGATGGACAAACTCTCGCTCCAATAACGAATTAAACAAACGCTCGACGTAGTGTTCGCGACGTTTATTCAATTAATCGCTACTTTCTCTTCCTTATTTCACTGTAAAACGTTTCGGTTTATAATTAAAATTTTAATTTTAATATTAGGGGGTAGAGAGGGTACGTTCTTTAAAGAACAAAACAAGTATGTGTTTCGTTGATCAACTTGTTGAATTTAGCTAAGAATTTTGCCCATGTTCCGTTCGCAGCTTTACAATGAACCATTTACTACCGAAAGGGTGAAAATACATGGGATAAATGTGACACATTTCGCACGCAGGAAAATCGATTTCGACCCCCATGTGGAGTGTCAATGATTAACGACTCGTTTGGCAGGCTGCTCGACCAGCATATAGAGTAACAGGACGCCGGTACTATGATTAATTAGCACCCGAATCTCACCAGAAGAATCAACCTGCTCGCAATCCGATAGCCCGTCAATGAATTACAAGGCGTGCTTATTGACAACGAAGATCTATGGATCAACTATCGGAGCTTACTACGAACGCTTTCGACAAGGTATCGAATGGTGGCGTGAATAATTGTCAGAGTTGTATACAGGACAATACGTTAGAAACACTTTGAACTCTTGGATATCGAGTTTAACAAACGTTTGCTTATAATTTTGGTTCAGACTACGAGCTATGCTTTATTTCGTTGCTGGTTTGAAGAGTGACTTTTTCACCAATTCTGGGCCTTCTTAATAAACATAGTGATCTATAATAAAATACGGGACCAATTATATAATCCATTTTCCCTCGATTTTAGGCCATCTTCTTAATAAATATAATTGTTTTAAAAAAAAATAAAGCATCAATTCTAGGGCTTCTTCTTAATGAACACAACTGATCTATAATAAAAATAGAGGATCGATTGCTTAGTCTGCACTCTTACAAGAACGATTTTGCCGACGGATACGCCTACAGTGTTCTGGAAAAGAGAAACAAGATGAGAAGAAAATTAATATTAGTCACTTCGAGAGTAAAATTTGTTGTTCGGGAAACAACTGTTAAGCAAATACCCACTATTCGATTCCCGATGAATACGCGCTACGGAACGCAATTACAAACGCGAATCGTTGACCCGAAATCGATAAATTAATAGGACGACAAACGTACCTGTTACCAGATCGATGGTCCGTGTTTGGCGTTAGATGGGCAGTGCTCACACTCGTCGGCCATGATAATTATTATCCAGTTGTTTGCACTCGAAAAGGGGCACGGGGCGAAGCAACTCGATGGAAATCTATCTATCCTATCTGTACACCGTCCATAAATAAGTGGACACTTATCGTGTTCTACGAATTATTAATATTCACCGTATATTATAGTTAAATTCTATTTCAGATGTGCGTTTAGTAATATTTAATTACATTGAATCGTATAATATTAGGGGTAGAAATTAATTCTCTTACTTTACATACAAACGTTTATAATTACAGTTCAAATAAAAATATTTATTCGACAGTTTGTTAAATTACCAACGTTTTAAAGTCTGAACCTGATGAACGTTACAACTTATCTACGTGTACCTACAAAGTTCAGTAGCCCACATTTTGCCATATTGCTACATTGAAGTATCAATATAGCAACGAATCACACAGATTACTTTGAATTTCGTTTCATACGATTTACAACTAAATGCGTTCTCTTGGAATGTGTGGCTGAACGAAGATTAAAAGTTCGTGGTTTTTCTTTCTAAATAAATGGTAAAGTTACCCTTAGAGAGGCACAGAATTAATTTCTACATCTAATATCAAGGTTTCGAGTGTTCCAAAATAAATGTCTTACATCTGGAAAACATTTGAGACGAGATATTACAAAGTAAATGGAATAATACACAATATTCGTAGTTCTTCTTTATCGTCAATAAGCGCGCTAATAAATTCGCGATTTAACAGCGAACGAAAGAGCGAAGGAAGTGTATTTTCGAAAGCCCGGTCGCTGGAACGGGTATCGACGAAGAAAAGGAAATCCAAGCCAGCCACTAACTGTCTTAAGCAGCGTTTATTTTCGTTTCTTAATCAAGTCAGAGCAGTTCTTTAAAAAATCAGTTTCGCGCTTTCGTGACTCGTGAGCGAGAACGCGTTACAATTACGGTTTCGTGTGTTTCGTGGGGGGGGGGTGGGGGTTCGAAGGGTTGTTTCTTTTTAAGAAGGATGACAACGTTCTGTCGTATGTATGCCTGTGTCTGTGTTTATGCATGCCTCGAGTATGTGTATACCATTGCACGTCGGATAAACGCATCGAATCGTACCATTCGCGTGTACTTTTAAATGTATTTATACATGTATGAGTTTCTTTTGCGAGGTCCCATCGCGGGGTGACGCGCCCTCTTCGCCCTTCGCGTTCGGTCCTCGAGGACCTCGCGAGCACGAATAAAGGGGAAACTTAATAACGAAAAAAAAAAAAAATAGGGAAAAAAAAAGGTCGGATAATAATAAAGAAATGCTGGACGCAACGAGCATACGACTCCTCCGCATATACAATTACAATTAGGTATTCGTATATTTATAGTGATGCATGTACGAGTAAAGAGATCAAACTTTGCATTGTCGCTTAAGAAAACTCGCGTTAACCCTAAGAAACTTAGCGCGTAAATTATAATCGGGGAGGGGGTGAAAAGCGACGCCGTCGGTGAACATCTTATGCACCATGACTGGACAGTGATTAATAATCTGATTATCGTGTGATTAACATCAATTTTGCTATGACATAATCTACGGTCGAAAATTATTAATGTATATTTTATTATGTACGATTACTTATCAACCCTATTCAGGTCTAATTTATATTTTGAAGTTATAAAAGGTCTATTATTAATAGGGAGGTACGTATTTGTTTACAAAGTATTAAGCGTATTAAATGTATTAAAATAAAACAAGTTATTAAGGTCTGTAATTGTTGGATCAATCCATTCAGGCTATGTAAAACTCACGAAGAAGGCAAATTTATATGTTTGTGGATCAACGCGTCACGTACAAGTCGATTTGTAGATTTGTTAATTCCAGTACCTATTTGCAGGAATTAACTATCTTATAGCGTTGCCCATTCGCATGTTTATTTATTCATGTATCCTTTCATTTATGCATCCCTGCCATGAATGCATAAACAACCACAATCTAATAATGACCGTACCCTTTGTAGCTTAAAAACAAATTGGGACTGAATGGAGTTAATCTGTGATCCCATGCATTAGTAATTTGCGATAATAGAACGATAATTTGAATCTTTCCAGAGGTAATCGCGTTCGATTGTTCATCTATCATCGATTATCCAGAAGGTTTGTAATTGTGTCCAACGCTGGTATGCACGACAACAGTAAAACGTATGCCGCTGCAAACCGATTCAAAATGTCGCGAATCGTGTCGAGGGACACCGGAAACAGCTAAACTCAGTCGCATCGCTTTAATAAAACGGTCCCCCCTCGGGGTCAAATCTTTTTTCTTCCTTTATATATATATATATATATCTATATACAAATCGAGGTACATGATCGAATACAGACGCTCATGGGGGTGTATATATACGTACGTATGTAAATATCGCTAAAAGTCGATGGATTAAAATTAGATGCAACGAATGACGAAATGCACGAATCAAGGAATTATAATACAATTTATGCGCGTGAAGGATGACGGAGTAAAAATATCAGGACGCATGAAAGACAATTATTATCCCTTTCTCTCTCTCTCTCTCTCTTTCCTTCTGCTATTCTCTCTCGCTGTTGCAGCGACAATATGCGATTAGAAAATATATAGAAAAGGCCTTAAAGCGAGTTAGTCGACTACAGGCGAACTCGATACAAAAAAAAAAGGGGGGGAAATAAAAATACAAGGAAACGCATCCTGCTTCCTGAAAACGGTCCGTGGGTACAAGAGGTGCGTGCAGAAACGAGTATCGCAAAATCGGGGTTACGTGTCCGTGTGAATGCGCACAGTGTTATTGTATGCATGAGGGGCGTGTACATAACTTTTTACAGTGCTTCGATTTCATCGTACAAATATCATTGTCCGAGCAATTGCGAAAATTTTACCCTCCGTGGTCCCGGTTCTCTAATTTCCGTACATTTCCGTCGAGTCTCGCTCGACCTAGGACCGCAAAGGGTTCACGGCAGCTTTTATCGATAGTTTCTCGCCTTTTTTCTTTGTTTTTTCGTTTCGATATGGAAACCTCTCGTTCGCACGACGATCGATCGCGAACCAGAGCCGGAGCGAATAATTTAATATGCGAATACTCGACGGGTGTTCGAGCGCTGCAAATACATCCGGATCATTTAAATATTCGATCATCGTTATTCGAATATCCGTGTATTCAAATAAAGAAAACGAAAGAATTAACGGGAATAACTTAAACACATTCGAGACTGATATGGTACAGTAAGACTGTTCACAGGAGGTTCATTTTCGAATGACTTCTTTTTTAAATATCGACCAATGTTTATTTATTAACACTTTACCTACTGGCAGCCAATTAATCGATACTTTGTTATCTATTACCGAGATAACATCGTATGTTATATTATTCGATGTATTATCAATATTAACCTGGGAAAAATTCTAGTAGGTAAAATAAATATTGTGTAGTACCCCGATGTTGTGAAAATAGAAAATATTATTCAATTTAATTATATATTGAATTGCCACAGGTAGGTAAAGTGTTAAGGGTGGTCAATTAAATTAAAAAATATTTCTAGTCTTCTAGAAAAAAAATCTCATGCTTTCGTTAAAATTCGAAATTCTGACCGGGGATGCATCCTTAACGCATTGGCTGCCAAACTAAAACTCGTGAATATTTCCACAAAGCTAAAATTTGGTCTCGAGACAATTGAAAATTAGATAGCCTAATATTGGTCGCAGTATCGAACTATTTAACGTAGTATTAACGCTTCACCGTCGTAATTAATTTTAGTTCCTTAATGGAGTCTTGTCATTTCGGGATGACTAAAAGCGTTAACTTGGCCATAGTTTCCCCTGCGACATCTCGGGGTCTTCTTCGTTTCAGGAAATCAATTTGACCGCGAGGGCGAATTCGAACGCGTATCGCTCGGGCGAATGAAACACGCGGAGGAGCACCTTTCGTAGCGAATAAAAGCGCACGCTTCGTTGGACGCGAAATAAAAGTCGTGATATGCCACATTGGCGATCAATTGATCGTTTCTTCCACACGAAGAGGCGGAACGAATTGGATAAATCAGCGTTGGCCAACTCTTAATCAAGGAACTCGATTAAAATTAATAATCGTTAATCTAAATGAGTCGATGCGATCATTAGTCGCTGGGCTCAATCCTTGATTAAATTAACACAAAACCTACCGGTAGGGGTCAAGCGACTTTCTCCAAATTTTTGTGTACTGTTCTTGCGTACAATTCATGTATGTATTATTCAATTCAATATTTTTGCATTCGATCGAAAAAAAAGTGTCTTTAAGACCAGCCATTTTATCTATGGTTGGTTTAGTGTTAATCGGCGATGTGGATTCAGCGATTTATTTGGATGCTTGAAGGAATAATAAAGTTATAAACTTTATTACTTTGTCGAGTTTCCAAAGTAAATTTTCAAGACCAATTTCTCCAACCGTCAAATAAATTTAATTAATTCGATTAAATTAAAGTTCACTATTAATTTAACGAATTAATTCGTTGATTCACGCCCAAACCCTGAAACAAGTACACACCGAAATGCGCTCGGGATTACCGAAACCAAAAAAGAGAGGAAAAAAAAACCCGAAGTCCAGCAGGCAATCCTGCGGCGTTCGACTTTCGTTTTCGCTTGTTCCTTGTTTTTCGAACTTTCTCCGCCTTTTCTTGCCCGTTCAACTCGTTTCGTCTTCGTTAGCCGCGAAACCGTCTCCGTTAACTATCCTTGTCCCTTATCTATTACGACTTAAATCGATTACCGCTATTTCCTTAACGATACTAATCATTGTCAACTTCCTTTCCTCTCGTCGACCTCGGCTTCGGGCGTGTTTCACGTCGACCCGACGGCTTGTCTCGCAAATTCGAAACGCAATAATCCCTCTATACGACGTCGCTAAACGAACCTACTCGCGTTACATCGAGGATAAGCAATTCATCGAGATAAGCAACTCTACTTTCGGGGAATCGATTTATTTTTTATCTCGATCCGTGGGATAGACACGTGGGATAGATACGTACAGTAGAACCTCGTTTAGAAGAGCAAAATCATACTTAGCTTTGGATATACAAACTCGTAAGGACCCTTATTGAATTTATTTCGTTTAGATATCGTCGAATAAAAAAGAAATCAAGCTTCGTTTTCATAACTATACGCATTTTTGTCGTAGATGTGTTCAACGTTGCACGGATTAGCATGGAAGATGTTGGTCTGGGGGACTGGGTCCCATAGGAATCACCGAAACAAACTTCACCGACACCAATATCGATGACATTGAATATTATCATCGACGCGATACACATCCTATGCGTTCAATTCAAAGATTTATCTACTACAATGTATGTAATTCTCCACGTAGATAATGTACATCACGATCAATATTAGTGGCAATTGGTGTCGGTCAAAACTAGTGTCGATGAAGTCTAAGTCGATCATTTCCGACTAGTATCCTCTAGTACCCCTTAACTTCTATCACCTGAGCCACGGTCGAGCGTGGAGGTCCGTGATGAAGGGCTCACGAAGGGCTTAGCTAGTGGACCTCTATCATCCGAACACTTACTTTATCAAACCTGTCTTGTCCCCAGATAAATGAGGTTCTACTGCACCTATATAACCAGGTGCGCGATAATTGCGATAGAGCTCTCCCTTCGCTACATAATCACTACCATACAATTTTCATACGTCACTTACACTTTTGTAGCCTTAAGAACACTCGACTCGTGCTTCGTTTCTTACTTCGGGAGTTCAATGCAAAGTCCACATACGCGGTTGAAGACGAACAATGGCATCAAAGTCGGTGGCGTTATATCGAGGAGGTCCGTCGTCGTATCGAGGGATCACTGTAATCGAAAGTTGACAAGGCAATTGGGCAGAGACGGGCCGATTCCTTCGTGTTTGGCTTTTAAAATCATCGGGGCGTCTAAGGAGAGACGGAGCTAGAGAGGAGGGATCGATGCAGTCGGAATTGTCGAGATCGGAAAGAGGGAAGGAAGGTCACGGAACGGGGCGGTCGCGTTCAACGAACCTGAGGCTACCGCGCCACGTCGATCCGACCAATAAATCTGCGTCCTTGGAGATTAATTACGAACTCCTTAATTACCGTACAAACGCTCACGAGTTACAAATATACAGAAATATATATTGAAACAGCGCAGTATCTAAGCCCTCTCTTCCGCGGCGCTACATCCCTCTCTCGTCTCGTCCTTCCCCATTAGCATTTTACAGTCTCGTTCGCTGCGGGAACGTTGGATCAACGAACTCGTCGCTTTGACCCACTATTGCCTAACGCGATCCAGGAATTCGATATAAATAATTCCTGGAAAGTCTCGTGTGTAAGAAATTGGCGGTTACAACGTAGAAAATAGTTCGTTCGCGGGTTGATGGACATTTTCGTACGCTTTCTAACTAAATGGTTGGTGGCTGAAACGTTGGGGTTGCGCTATGATTCGTGGCATACGTTTCTCAGGGGGGGGGGGGGGGGGGATGGCGGCGACACACGAGTACAGATTTTAGATTACGTTCGTGCGTACTGTTTGGAACCTGAACCAGAAATCGAGACGTGTGCTATTCGTAACGAGTAGACTGCGGACATTCGTTCGCATTCGCAATTTCACAGACACAGAAGAAGAATATAAATTTAAATGACGGTACATCTTATTTTCTAAATGGTATAACACGTGTATTAATGATGATATTTTATACAATTTTGCGCGTGTCCACATTCTTATGAATCCTCATACTTTCATTTGGCATAAATGCATAAGGGGTCATTCGTTAATTACGTAATTAATAGGTGAAGGGGTGAAAATCATTCTCACGTAATACATTACTGTTGTTATTATTAGGTTGTCCAGAAAGTTCGTGTCAATTTCTAAGAAAAATTCAAAAACACGTTTGAATTTTAATATATATTTATTGAATTACATAGATGCCATTTTGTTCCACAACCAGACCTGTACTACCTACCAAAAATCGACATGGACTTTCCGGACAAACCCAATATTATTAAAACAAGAATCTTCGATTGATGTCAAATAATAATGTGTTTTAGCGTAACTGAACCTTTTCTAAAGGCATTTAAGATGAGGGAGAAGAGGAGATTCTTACGCGTCCTTACATGAAGGGGGTTGAAATTAGCCAAAATTGTCTTTACGTAATTAATAAACGCCCTTAAACATCCGCAGTCTAACGACAATGCTCGCGCTGTCCACCTGGCCCATTCAAATTGAAAATGCCACCCCGCTATTTCCGATATAATAATCGATAGTACACCTTAGACCAGAGGGAAGCACGCAACGAAAACTGTACCGCGATACTTTCCCTTTCCGATAACGTTTTCATCGCGATGAGGAATCCTCGCGCGTCTTCCAGATAATCGGAACGCAGTTTCTTACGCCTTGAGTTAAAGCCACGGCCTTGAAACCTGCCCTCATATCCTGCCCGTGCGTTTACAAGCTCGGAGTCTATCGCTTAAACCTGATCGACGCCGGGTCGCGTTGCATGAGCGGGTAAAAAGCGCTAGAAAGGAAAAAGGAAAAGGAAAAACAAAGAAACTAAGCGAGAGAAAAAAAGAAAAAGATGAGGATCGATAATCGCTTACTCGTGTATCAGGCCTGAATCAATTTTCCGCGCGCAATCTTCCTCGAGATCCGTCAAACGGGTGCGCACACAAAGATAGTCTTTTGAGCCGAAGTTTGCACGGACAAGCAACGAACCTGTCGCAACGTTAATCACAGTTGAAGCAGAGTGACCGATAAGAGGTCTTCCCACTTTCAAACGTTCCCTGCGTGTATGTGTGTGTATGTGTGTGTGTGTGTGTGTCCGTTTTGCATAAAATAAAGAAACAAAAACAGGAAGGACACCACGACACACGTAGATAAACGCATTTCGACGGGTATATAATATCATGCGAGCGCAACGCGAATTATTAAAATTTCGTCAGAGATTGGGGGGAGACTAGGTTTGTAAATAATACAATGCGACGTCGCTTGTACCTTGCGTGAAAACGAGAGCCGAAATATTTTAGGAAAGGTATTATATTGGCAGTGGTATTTAACGATCGATCTTGGATCTAAAGATCGATCGACGGCGCTCGTTTTCTGTTTCTTCTTCGACCAGGAGGGCGAGCCTTCGATGCGATACACCGGAAACAAGTGTGTACAAGAGAGATGAGCACAATTTTATTCGAATAACAAATGACGAATAAATTTACTCTGTAGAGCGGTACGAATGGTATTCGATTAAACGAGGTGCTAAATTAAAGTAAATGCGTCAAGTTAAGCACTAAAAGAAGAAACTTGTGTTTGTGAAATTAGTACTAATTTGTTTGATCCTTTTGCATTAGTAGAAAAGAATCTAGAGAAAGAATTATTTACTCAAAAAGTTGTTCAGAGATGGTTTATCTTTTGTTCGCCATCAGATATTTTTTATTCGAGTAAGTGTGTTCATCTCCGAATGAATCGACGTACGGTAGTTGTATCGAAAAATTGCCCCCCACCACATGCGACGATCATTCTTTCTTCAAGAAATGAATCGGTAAACGGCCAGCACGATCGCGGTTGTACAAGTCTCCGAAACGAAGGATTCGAACGAGAACGTTAATAATCACAAAAACGAAAAGAAAGGAAAAGACAAAAAGAAAAAGAAAAGTAAGAACGGAGAACAGGAATCGTGAAAGACAACCATTATACACCGTGCAAACGTTTCACGAACCCGTTGTTCTTTCTCGCTCCTCATAACGCATATTAGCTACATCTCACTACGCATGTGCTCTTATAATCCGTGGCGTTTTAGTTAGCGTTACAACATAACATAATCATATATATATACGCACTTCATATTTATATTTATACTTATATATATATTTATCTATGTTCACCGATGCGAACCCCAAATACACCTAAATTCCATATCACAAGATATCCTGTTCAGTATCACGATTTCTAATAAACTCCCCTCGCAGCTTCTCTCGGTTTCGCTTTCAAGTTTCTCGACTTCTTCGTTTGGGATCGTCCGATGTCGTTGCTGGTCTCGTCGCCTCTTTCCTCCCTCTTTGCTTTTTCTCTACCACCTGATCGCGTCCTCTAACCGCCCGTTCCCTAACCGTGGTTCTCTTTGATCGTTGGCTCATCCGCGTCTCGCGTTCTCCCGCGACCTTCCGTCAACATCCGTAATGCTCCTTTTACGCGGCTCCGGTTCGTTCTGTCTAACTAAAATTAGCATGAATTCACTTGTGCCAGGGTCGCCGCTCAGCGAGGATGCAACGGCGCAACACCCGCTCCGCGAAGATTCGCGCACGTCGATGCTTCGCCAGTCTTTGTTTATTCGACGTTCGTCGAAACCCCTGTCAAAGCCTGCTAACGCAACAGGAGTTGTGCAATCGCGACGGTAATGGATTACAAACCGAATTCCGTTCCTCCGTTCGACGAGTCGCGGGCAGAGTTGGGCGATGGATTCCTTTGTGACTACGATACCGATTCCTTTGTCGCCGCAACGCGACACCTTTGTAATTACAGCGGATCTTTTGCATTCACGATACAAACTAATGTAATAAATACATGTTAAACGTAACCAGAAGGTATGCGAGACGTTATGCGAAACGAAATAACATTATCATAATAATTATAGAATATATTCGACACACATTGTGTATAATTTATGTATGTTTTCTATTTTATTGCACGTCATAAATGCATAAAATCCGTGGTCTAGCGATTACCTTAGCAACGATCGCTCATAGTTGGCAGATTAACCGGTACAATTTTTAATCTGCAAACAAAAATCTGTAAGTTGTAATCTATCGGAGATGATCGTGTCTGGCGATTCGACGATCTTTTCATCGTCAGTGCTGATTAGGTGGAAAAGTAAATCCTCGACTTGCGCGGTTGAATGTAAATATAAGGTGATACAAGGTGAGGGGAGATTGAATCGTTTGGAAATATCCTTTTGAGATGTGGATCATTACGAAGTTATCTGTTTACGAGACGAAGAAGTTAACAAATAGCATTGTAACTTCCACAGATTACTGTGACGGGCACATTCGCTAGTAGTGGTTTAGATTTAGGTGCAGTAGAACCTCGTTTATCCGCGCCTCGTTTATTTATACGAACAAAATTATGCTCGACCTCGGATATGGGAACTCGTAGCTGATCTTAGTATCCTCTAGTACCCCGTAGTTGAGCTCAGTGACCTCTAGTCCTCCGTATCTAAGCTTAGTAGTCTCTAGTCTCCTGCAGCCGAGCTCAGTAGTCCCTAACCCTCCGTACCTGAACTCAGCACCCTCTAGCAGCCTCTAACTTCTATTACCTAAACTATCACGGAGGGGATAGCTAGTGGACCTCTATTATCTGAACTAGTAATCGAATAAGTGAGGTTCTACTGTACCGTATCATCCACATTTAAGATAAAAAATCTACAATGTATCGTAGGGAAGAATAAATATCAGTCTTGGCTTTGAGAACCATCAGTCTTACGTCTAACAATTCCTGTCAGCCTTTTTCTTTCCTCCCTACGATAGATTTCGCGTGCAATTTTTGTTACAGAAGCAAATTGCAGTTGAACAGACCTGCAATCCTTCCAGCAAAAGAGAGAAATTGGAGAAAACTTTCTTCCATATGCGTATATGTATATGTATACGCATACACAAAGTACGTACGAGGATATAGGAGGATGGACAGGTGTCTGTAAATTCGCGTAACTCGAGGTGTTATCGTGATCGCAACCATGGATTACATTTTGCCCAACACTGCGCTACGGGGAACGGAAAATGCCGAGGGAAAATTTCATCGAGTCGTTTGGTCCGACGCGAGGATACGCTGTTTTCTACTTTCTTGGAGTATCGTTTTCTGAATTCCAAGATATTTACTGAAATCTCCCGTGGACAGAGGCGTCTCGAATTATACACTCGAGTGTCTCCGTTGGGGTTGGATTTACAAACGGAGACGAAAGGTTTATATTTTTTGAATTTTGCTCAAGAGATTATTAAATATTTATATTTTTGGAACGTGTTCAAACATGGATCGAGGGAGATTTTCATACCTATAAGATTATAAGAACTCTCTAATTTTGTTTCTGTCAAATTGATATACCCTTGCGACTGCCTACGCACAGCGTTGAATCCAGCTGTTGCATAGCTTGGATATAAAGAAAAAGGTAATTTTCAGAATTCCCTCTTCCCTTTAGCCTCCAAGTCGTGAATCTTCGATTGCTTTCACTTCGTCAATTCAAACGCAACGAAGACACTCGAGTCTATGCCTGCGTTTTACTGCAACGAGCCATAAAGCATACCCCTGAAGAATGTTCACGATACGAGAGAAATCCGGCTCCTCGTCCGTAAATCCCGTCTGCGTGATAATAATGTTATCAGTGGTCGGTTTGTATCGCGCGAGATCCTGATCAACAGTAAAATAAGCTTCGTCAAACATTCTCATCACCGAATCTGAATTGCATCTAGAGGCATCCACGTTATTTCTCCGCTACGATTGCCTTCCCTTCCATTGTAAATCGAATCGTAAATGCCAGTGGGCAGTGAAGTTGCGAAGGAACGATAAAAAAAAACAATAAAAATACAAAAACGAAAGAAAGGCAGTGTTAAAATGCAAGACAGTCCTTGAGTATTTACACGCGAGAACTTGGTCGAAACTTAAAAACTACGTGGATAACAATTTAAAATAAAAATAAAAAAAAAGAGAGAGAAGTACGAATCAGAAGACTTTAAAAGAAAACACGATTAATCTAGTCATGCCCAGAACGAGAAAGACAAGGTTCAAAAGGTTAACTATCCAACCGTGTCTTTTTTATCGAACCTAAAGACAGACCGTTTAGTTCGACTCGTATAAATGACTAATTGCGCATAGCGTATACCTCTCAAATCGACAGAGTTGGATTCAGTTTCAATTCCTCTGTACAGTCTACTTCAACGCGGAAGAGGCACGATCGCAGGGATACCCCGAACCGATCGACTTCGATTATTCCCGTTTCTCGAAGTCCGTCGTTGGTTAATTTACAAATTGACGCGGCTAAAATACTTATTCGAAACGTAACAAAAAAAAAAAAAAGAGAGAGATAATAAAAGCAAGTAGTCGCGCATCGATCGACGGCGTTCCCGTCGATTCTACAATGTCGCGGCTCGAGCGTTTTTATAGGGAATTTATTCACTCCGGGAGATCGCTTCAGTCTACTCCGCTCGAATCGAAAGACAACTTGGGCTTCCTTTGATCGATAACAAGTACTTGTTCGGTCGGAACGGAAAATCAACGTTCTCTTCTGCTCGATATCGATAGCGTCACGAAGGGGGAGATCCTCTGACCTAAAAAGGCCAGATGACTCTATTCAGCGAGGCACATGCCCTTTGATTATTAGATTCCTGCTCGCTCGAGAGGCTCGCGTCGCGCGTGCGCGAGACGTTGGTTAACGCGTTGACGTCCCAAATCAGGCTTCATCGCGGTCGTCCTGTCAGCCCCCGTCAACCGAATAACCCTTCTTCGCCTACCGGAGAAATCGATTCATCGACGTTGCGCAAATCTTTGGTTCTCGGCTTCCCTCGGCACAATAACCTCGATACTAGGACGCGACGAGCAACGGGTGCACAGACGTCACGCAAATCCGATCTTGGGTCGACCGCAAAATTATTAATCGTCGCATGCAACGTCTATCGAGGTAAGGCAATGGAAAGAATCGACTCGGAAGATTTGCCGGGTGTTCTATCCAAAGGAAGTCATCCAACCCTCCTGCCTCGTCCAGGGCAGCTAGGATGCTCGAGAGTGTGACAGCGTTCGATGAAGTTGGGTACTTGTTGGGGAAAGTCAAAATTTCCCAAGTCGATTCCTCTGTTACGGGACCTCGATTACTCAACGAACAACGGTCGACGAGGATGTCGGACGAACGGATCGGCGCACAACGCGTGGCAGAAGCGTAGGGTACCGTGTTGATTTCGAGGGTATCGCGACCGAGCTCTAGTCCCTCGTTAGCAGCGTTTCAGTAACGTATCGCTTAGATCACAGTAATAACCGAGGTTGACGCCGAGGCCACCCTCTCTCGTTCAACTCTGAGCAAACCTCGTCGAGCAACGTTACCACACGCAGAAGGCGCCGTCGGTCAATCCTCGACGATCGCTTCCCACCGTGGCGTAGCGTTGTTGCGTGGGGACCAGCAACGAAAACGACATGACGATACCGAGCGCGTCGGAACCGAGAAAGGGTGGCCTCGTGTTTCATTTGAATCGTCTCAGCTCTTCGGGGAGGTCCTTGATACTCCTGATCACCAGCCTGCTCGATCCGCTCGAGGAGCCGTGAGAGCTGTGACTATCGTGCGAGGATCCGTGCGATCCATGGGAGCCGCGCGAACCGTTATTGTGCTGTTGTCCCTGCAATTGATGGCCGTGTGGCTGCTCACCACTAGTACTACCGCTGCCACCGCCACCACCACCACCAACACCACCACCGGCACCAGAGTTCAGCGGCTGATGATTGCTGACGGCCGCTTGGTGATTCGTCGTCACCGCCGTACCTGACTGATCATCGTGATAACGTTGTAGTACCGAATAAATGGTGTTCATAGTGTGGAAGATGTCATTCAACTGCTTCACCTTGTTCGTGGGCTCGGCGTTATTCGTCTGCGCGGCGTTGTTCGACTTGCTCGAGCTCCTGCTGCCCGAACCCGAGATACGCAACCTGGTGGCGGAAGCTGGGGGCGCGACAGCCTCCGGAACCGCTGGAAGAGCGTTGTTGTTGGTCATCTCGGGTGGCTCTGGTAACCTGCGACGCAGCCAGTCGTGCTTCAGGGCTGTGCTGGGCGTCATCCTCTGGTCGGGGTCCCACTCCAGGCAGCGGTCGATGAAGTCGAGGAAGTGC
This sequence comes from Hylaeus volcanicus, assembly GCF_026283585.1. Classification (NCBI taxonomy): domain Eukaryota; kingdom Metazoa; phylum Arthropoda; class Insecta; order Hymenoptera; family Colletidae; genus Hylaeus; species Hylaeus volcanicus. The sequence goes on along the minus strand of NC_071978.1, from coordinate 24,291,748 downwards.
ACGTCTTTGCAGTCCTTCAACACCCGTCGAAGATTCTTGGAGCCGGGTGGTCCGCGGCGCTTACCTTTTCTGGAGTAACCGCCGCTCAATAGGATCGAGTTGTTCGGCATCGTTACGGTGGTGCAATACCGCGGATAACCTTTCGAGCTGATGAACTGTCTGGACCGTTTCGCGGATTCCAGCAACCGAGGCGGCGGCATGCCCAGCAGCTCGATTATGCAGGCCAGCTGATCCGCCTCGTCCTCGCCGGGCAACAGAGGGAAACCCGTCACCAGCTCGACGATTATGCATCCGAGGCTCCACATGTCGATCGGCATACCGTACTTCGCGCCGAGGATCACCTCTGGGGCGCGGTAGAACCGACTCTGAATGTAGGTGTACACGCGCTGGTTCTCGTAGCAGCTGGAACCGAAGTCGATCACCTGAAACAGAGGGACGACGGATAGTTAGCGAATTAATATTTTTATTTTGTTTTGAACGTCCACTTTATTCGACGGTTTGGAAGGACGTGTTGACCGTTTAGAGAACGAACGAGAGCTAATTGAAAGCTCAGGCCTACGCGAAAGAGAAATTCTAACGTCCACTTAAAGACAAGAAAATTCTGCCTGCGTTCTGTTTATTGTCCTGGCCTTCGACGACAAACAGTCAAGGGTCTTCAGACTTGGTGGCGCCAGTCCGATACTTCAACAGACAGAAAGGGCAGTGCCTCTCAACACGCTAGATTCATTTTTGCTTAACGCAAATATATATGTATATTATTCAACAGATTTCCCGTGATGCAAGTTAAAAAAAAAGAGCCCTTAAATTTTATTTAAAACCCCCTGAAATATTTTATTTATTTATTAATTGCAAATAATAACAAATAAAGATGTTTTAAGATATCATAACACTCACGCTGGAAATATCCACTCTCAAATAAATTTTACAGTGGCCCCTTCGTTCCAATCAACTGTGCTATTTTAGCTAGTTTTTTCCCTGGTGAAAACAATTAGCCAGACGACCAATTAGCCTGATTCCATCGAACTTTGAATCGCCGTCCTTTGCACTCCATTGATTTTATATTGTTGTCTGGTAATTCTAATTTTACCGAGCTATTAATCGACCAATCCGATATCAATAGCTTTGGATATTTTTAGATACAAGGGTACTGGATACGGATTAATAGAAACAGGCTGGTACGATCGAAAAGGGAATCGTTCCGCGACATACATCTTGAAATCAAATGCGCACTCCGCTTCGAAGAAATCTAACTCGATTTAACATTCCTATCAATTATTGAATATGTGTTTGCAAACATAGTTAAGTATTCCCATTGCCCTAGTGTTTATTTAACCTTCGAGAGAAAGGAGCCCACGCGAAGTTTTTTATATAGTGAAGCATACAGTCGGTTACGAAAGAAAAGTTGAAATCGAACGAAGTTGTACACTTCTGAGAAATCTTAGTCACCTTGTGAATTTGTATCAATTATTGACTTATTTATTGAGAATTATTGTTTGGAAACAAAGTTCTCGGAAGCAAGCAACTCGTTATCCCCACATTTTTGTACGAAGTCGCCCGCCGAGTGAGAGAGGTCCGAAAGGAATTCGATTTTACTAGTCGAAGTTGAAGGGAAATGAAAAATATTTCCAGCTCTGGGGGTTTCGTCTAATCGAGGCTTCTCGTTGGAACCTCAATTTCAACTTGCCGGGGCTTCGAGAAACACGAGTGCAATTACGACTTCTGAGTTTGGATTAAAAATTCCAAAAAAAAAAAAAAAAGTTTTGTCTTCCATCGCGTGCGATTCGTCAGGTTGCATAATAACAACGTTTATATGAAGGATAAATTACTGTTGATTGATGTTTGGCTCGAAGTTTAAGGAAAATGAAGAATACAATATTGTCTCGAAATGAACAACTGCTTTCAGCCTCGAAATAAGCAACTCGTCGGTCCCGACCGAGTTGCTTATTTCGAGACAGTACTGTATTTAATTAATCCCCGCGAGAAAAAAGTTCGTTCAAAGGGCAGATACAAAATAAATTGTGTTTTACAACGAAACGCGTTAACTAAGATATCCATGCCCTAATCGACGTTAAAAGGAATTTTTATTTCGCGAATTCGACTTACTACCTCGCGAGAAATCGTCTGCTTTCCAGTTACGCCCCACTCGACGAAACGAGACACGGTTCCAAGAGATACGAGACGCTTCGTACTGACGGAATAGTATATTATTTGTTGGCTTCGAGTCGGATCTGCGAAATCTCGGATATACTAGTATAAACGTGGAAGTGTATCATGAATAACGTACGTGATCTGCATGAAACGGGGCTCCGCGTATCGTTTACGGAGCATTTGGCAACAAGACGTGGCGAAATCGCCTACCCCCGCAGGAGGGTTCACCCACCGTTGGTGGAAACGATTATTTTTCGCGTTTAGGGGCAATAACATACAGTAGGTGTAGAATGTATTCGTACATCTATTAATTTCCCCAAAAAACTTTTGTGTGAAATTGAAGTTTATTGACTCCTTTTTTTTATAATCAATGATATTCAATACTTTCAAATACTTTCTACATCCACTGTACATGTTTTTATGCAGTTTGTTGACTGTCTGAACCGTGCTTGTTGTTTCCGATGAGTTTTTCAATATTCCGAACGGATAATATTGTTCCTAGGTGTTTTTACCTCGATTGGATGTTTATTGGTCTGTTTGACTTCGTCGATAACACTGCGATGAGTTTACAATTTAGAATGGGAGTAAGAGGGTTAATTTATATTAATGTAAGCTAACGTTAACTCGTGCATACTATTACGCATATTAAAGGTATATTAAAGGCTCTGTTTGCCTCCTAGAAAATGAGCATTGCAAGTAGATAGCCAGCAATGCCAGATGTGTGTTTCACTGTTATGGATGTTCATGGTTGAGTGTAATCAAATGGAGGGTCAACTATAGTTACAAATAATTAAATGGGAACACAGAGAATTAATTTCTACAGCTAATAATTGTCAAGTACACTAGTATAATCCATTAAAAGAACTTTGATCTTCGAATATACGTGCAGATAAATTGTAATTCCCATCAGGTTGAAACTTACATACAACGGAGATCACGTTGAGAGCTTAGAAGCTAATTTAACGTAGTTTAGTTGAATATAAAGGCACAGTATTAATTTGAACACCTAATAAACACGCTTTTGGTAGATAAAGTCCTCCACGCTTCAGCATCAAAATAACTGAATTACGAAGCCCTCAAACGCTATTTCGCAGTTCTCGATTATCGTCTAACTTTGTCCCGCAGAATCGCCCTCTGAAATGGTGCCCACCTGTAGGCAAGCACCCCCGTGGTATAACGCGAGATCTCCACCCGCTTGTTTTCACCTCGCAAATTATTAACACGTTAACGCGAACGAGCGCAGAAGCGGCGAATCGGCTAACCAGCGGATAATTTTGCGCGATCCTATCCGTTTTCTACCGGCCTACTTTAATATTTCGGGCCTGCATCGAGTGCTCACGTGCGGCCAACAGAAACGCCACGTTGGAATTTATCCAGGATTATAGTGGTACGCCCCAGCTATTGGCCAACCGAGCGCCTATGCAAATTTCAATAAGCTATAATATTATCGTTCGATGTCTAAACTGTGACCCTCGAGCGAGATCCGTTGGACCAACGAGTACCGTTCCTCCTCGCATCGAGGAACCAATCGAACAACGTTTCCCAGGGCTGCCGTAATTCTACTCGACGAGGAATGCGGACGATGCATTCACGAAATCAGCGTGTATCGACGATGAAGGACTATTTGCCTATCGATCCCTTCGAAAAGGGACACGTCGGGTGCGATGGAAGGGACGAAAAATTTAGCGATTACTCGAGAAGACTTTACAGGGAGGGGAGATCAAAGAATTTAGTGGTTGCTCGAAAAGCGTTTAAGGGGCTGGGAAATGGAAATGAAAATCAGAAAACTTAGTAGTTCCACGATGAGATTACAGAGATGGTGGATGGAAATACAGAACATTTACTGGCCACACGATGAGATTCTAAAGAGATGGCAGAGGCAAATAAGGGTCAGAAAATATACTGGCAACTCGACGAGACTCTGCAGAGATGACGAATTGGAGATCAGAAAATTGACTGGCTCTACGCGACAAAATTCTAAAGAGATGGCAGATACAAATGAAGATCAGAAAATTTACTGGCTACTCGACAAGAGTTTACGAAGATGCGGGTGCAAATTAGGATCAAAATGACGACTTCTAAGCTTACTATTCTAATACTCTGGTCTGGCTATAAGTAACTACCCCCAAAGGAAAAATAGTTAATAGAGAAAATGGGTTAGAATGCTACTTCCAGCACTTTGATAACATCGAATTACATAGCTGCAGTGGTAGGTTAATGTGATGAGATTCGAAGGGTGCCAGAGGTATAACAATTTAGGCGGTGCTCTGTGTCCCCTCGAGTCTCATCTCCTTATCCATACGTTATGGAAGGGAGTGCCACCAATGGGTGACCCTCCAAGACGCAACCTCTCAACCAATTCACTTATCGCAGTTAAATATTGCTGGTGGTAGTTCTTAGTAGGAATGGAAGCAATTTTGTGTACTCTTTTATTTTTCACGATTTTTTGCATCTAGAGTACCTCATATAAAATTTTAAAATTTGGTACATTTGCTTATACACGTATATACAAAATTTTGTCAAATTCACAACTGATTAATTCAATCACCCCTTTAATACCAAAAATGTCGAAACTGTGACCCTAGAATGACATCTGAATCCTCCTGAACCTACCCTATGCACCCTATACCCTCTCCTTGCACAAAGGAACCAAAAAAGGTAGGTCATCGTTTTCCTAGATTGTCGTAATACTTTCCAAGGGAAAGTGTGTGTGACGTTTTTGGAATGTGATTGAAAAATTGCAGGCACGTACCACTCGTTAAACTGAAATGCTTAGTCAACACAGACCAATCTAAATCAATCCTCTTACAGTAGAGAGCGATTTTCTACTTCGATAATGTACCCAAGTTATCTATCAGCGTTTACTCATTGCCGCTGTAGTATATCAGAGGATTATCAGAGATTGCACGGAATTATTTGATTACTTTATTATCCTAATATGTTACAAGAGCCACGCTATAAAGCTCCTTTATCGTTTCAGTGTACATTTAATATCTACGCGTCGGCGAATTCAACGTGTACATTGTGTTTAAAATATTTTTTTTTTCTCAAAGGACCACTTTTTTTCCCAAAACCATTTTTCTTCTTTTCTTTAGGAATTTTGGAAATAATAAAAGTTGGTCCTGTATGTTACTTAAAGAAATACGCTTCATTTCGATCGAGAAACTGAAAAATAATTCTTGTAGACAACATCAGATGAAGTATATCATAAATGCATCCATTTTTCCAACAATGGGAACTTCATTTCTGCAAAAATTCCAATTTTTCGACGCATATCATTCGTCGAACTCCTCTCGCCGGACCACCGAATACTCCCCAGAATTTAGTATGACCAATGGAAGCGGCGGTTGCTAAAAAAAATGCACCGATAATTGGCCCCATCCAGCGTGCCAGAATTTTTCGGATGGAAAACTTTCGGTTGCCGAGCGGAGATGCATCGACCGTCGAACACAGAGTGCGTGCCTCGAGCAGAGAACTACGTACTTTCCCGATCGAGTTACCGAAGGGGGTTATCGCGCCACCGTAAATAGAAAGCGTCGCACGGCTGATCGATTCGTAGGGGCGCCGACGACGGAAGTTTTCCGAAGGGTACATTTTTCGACGGATGTAGCCCCGAAGGGCCGCCCTGGTTCTGCCAGAGGCCGAATGTAGGTCCGCTGTCTCGTTGAGCGATCGTACGTCGCACTCGTCGACGCTTTTTACCGTGAAATTGCTTCGCGAAACAATGTAAACAAGCGCGAACAGCCGACTGACACGCGGATCCGCGGGCTATATTCCTAATTTGTCGAATCTACTCGCTCGTAAACTTCCGACCAATTTGATTCGACTAGCGCCGACGGTCACGCATATAAAACGCGACGTATTTGATTACGGAGGAAAATATACGGAGATGGTTGCTATATAGAGGTTGCAAATGGAAATGGCGGCTTTTAAAAAAAAAATATACAGAGGTGGCAGATGGAAATGAAGATCAAAAAATTTACTTAACAAGACTCTAAAGAGGCGGGAAATGCAAATGAAAATCAGAAATTTTACCGATTCCTCAACAAGACTCTAAAGAGATGACAGATGCAAATGAGGGTCAACAAATTTAATGGCTACTTAACAAGACTAAAGAGGTGGCACATGCAAGTAAAATGATTAGAAACTTTATTGTCTGGTCAACAAGACTCTAGAAGGATGGAAAATGCAAATAAGGCTCAACAAATTTCCTGACTACTCAACAAGAGTCTATCTTGATAGACTTATCATTTGTGGGCTTCTTGGGAAAAACTATAAACCATTCAATAATTAGAAACTTTGCAAATGTTGCTGAATAATGGAGACACGAAAAAGAGAAGAATCTGCAGGGTGGAAGAAGAGGGAGGATACACTAAAACTTTTTTTTAAATCGAACCACTCAACTTCATGTATATATATATATATGTAAAATAAATAACTTAACGAGCCTCTTTGTACATTAATAAACACCTCTCGTCGTTCTACATATAAATGTACCAAGTAAGACCGACGAGTACGTAATACTTGACGAGATATTTCTGTTTTCGTGTTGGGGAACTACTGTATTCCAACAGGTGTTCAAACATGTCACCAATGAACAATTTCGCAACTCGCTTCTCTACATTTTTCATTGCATTTTTAAACGCCGTAGCTTTTTTCCACAAGCAACAAGTTAGAGTTTTCATCTCTACGTTAACAATTGAACAGACGAATATCGCGTGAGTTAAATCTAGCAAAGAAGCCAGTCGAGGTGTGAAATTTCGCGTATTCAGCGATTCTTTTTTTATATATAATTCCACTGAGAATTTTTGTTATAAAAGTCACAGTGTACTCGAAGCTCGTTTCGTTTGAAAAAATCAGTTACAATTAATCGTACCGGCGGTAACGCGGCTGAAAATTTAACTAAAAGTGTAGAAAAACGAGCAACGAAATGTTTAAACGTTTCACGGTGGAAAGTAATTACCCGATGTAAAATGTGAAAGACAATTTCGATGCCCGCGTTACGATACGTGGATATTGTACGTACACGATCCGATTACCAACTAACCACACATAACGTTACATAAAACGCGAAATGTCTCGTAAAATATTACGCTTCCGACAGTCTGTACATTGATGTTTTTGTGCGCAGCGTGCGGGCGAGAAGAATTGATTTATGCACAAGCAAATGCAAGTGCACGTTACACCTGGATCGATAAGACTTAAATAATTGCATCATCGAAGAATGCACATTGCAGGATTTAATTTTTTTTTTTAAGGGCTTGTTTCTAGGGTGAAGATAGGATGAGCACGGTATATGTATACAGCGAGTTTCAGAGCTTGCTATAGCTGCTGATGGACAAGCGACATCGAGGCGATGAAGAAAGTTCTTATAAACATGTATACCCTATTTGACCTAGTTTTCAAGTTACAGCCATTTTTGTGCTCCGATAATGTATAGCTCGCCTTGATAAAAAGTGCTCCAAGTGGCCACTTTCAGCCTGAACCCAAGCTTCAGGATTCTCTGCAGAGATAACAGTTCCGATACCGATTGATCTATCCTCTTCCAAGCAGAAACTAAGAGCTACTAGTTGTTAATAAGATATATTCTATTAATTAATGTAGTAACTTTCAAATAGTACGCAGACAATCCTTAATAACAGAAACGAATTTCTCAAATTAGTCGAGACATTAATGAAATATAACACGTTAAATAAATTGTAATTAAATTGTAATCAATAGACTGCGGATCTTTATGCATAAATAAAATCTTCGCGAACGTGCCTACAAAAATTGAACCTAAATAGGAATTTATTTTATTCTGCAAACATCGTAACATGAACTTTACTTGCAATCTTTTTTATATTCTTGCATATTGTTTGCGTTTTGTAGTTTCGTGCACATTTAAATTTCCTATGAATGCATAAAGATCCGCAGTCTAGTAATCACCGACGTGGTGACTAATGACCTCGTAGTTGATGTAACCTTAAATAAAGTAAATAAAAAAAAAAAATAAAAAAAACACCCCTTAAAAACTTCACTTATTCCTACCCTGATTATTCCAACCCTGATTTGACTACCTAAAGGGTGAATTAACAAAGTTCAGTCGAACCTTTCGGTTGGTTCCATATACCTTTGCCGTGAACGTGGAACCACGCTCCGTCCCCCTTACTTTTCGCCTCGCGTTTGGCACGGATTACATTTACTCCCTGGCGGGCAGTAATTACGACGAGTCTGTCGCGAATAGTTACCAAAGCACGCGAGGTACGCCGCGTTGCGTCTGGTTTCGCGAAAGGGTTCAGGAACCATCGCCGCGGTTCAGGCTTGTTTTATTATGCCCAAGCGAAATGAGATACGAGGGGGAGAAAATGTTTATTCGCGGTTTCCCTTTCATCCCGTTGCGGGAACGGCGATAAAAAGAAGCTCGTCCCCCTAATTGGAACGGCTGTTTAGCTATGAGAGGTAACAGGTGGTGGCTGCGCACCGCTCATTCGCGCAAAGGTGCCAAAGTCATCCAAGAAAATCCGTCCGAGACTCTTCCCTGGGCCGTTGTTGTTGTTGTTTGCCCAACAATGGCTCAGGAACACAGACTCCTCATGGCCCGCCCAAGTAGAATGATTTCCAATATTGCGGAGAGTGGGGGAGCGCAACCTAGATCTTGCCATGGAATCGGTTCTGGTCGCAGTGTGTCACATTATGCTGTAATATGATGTATTGCGTTGCGTTATATTGCATTATGCGGTGTTATGTTGTGTTATGCCGTAGTGTACTGTATTATCGTATATTAGGCTGTTCCATGCTGTATCTTCTTGTACTATGCTATGCTATTTTTCTATTCCACTGTATTATGTTGTAGCAGTTTCTGAAGGGGAACAATAAAATTCCAATAAAATATTCTTCAATGAAATGAGACGATTTGTCTTCAGACAACTGATACGAAATCATCCCCATTGTGTCAGACTCGATAAGCAATATTGTTTTTGCGAAACGAGTGAGTCGCTTGATTCTTTAACGCACCAGTAAACCTGAAGTTAATTATAAAAGCATGAATCACAACTGTGTGCACGCGTGTGTGTGTGTGTGTGTGTGTGTGTGTGTGTGTGTGTGTAAATTAAAAGTAGTAAAAACATAATCCTCAATTCCCCCTGATCCTAATCCTATCACTGATTCTATTAAGAGTTTCTATTACTTCATAACATTAATAAAAAGCAACGATTCATTTATGAAATCAACTTTTCTTCGCACACTTGCCAAAAACATAAAACTAAATATCCTGTTTTCCAAAGGCCGAAGTTTGCTCTATCAACAGCGTTCAATATTTAACGGAAAAAAAAGAGCGAAGGAGGAGAAAGAGTGCGCTCGTATCCGGTTTGCAGCGTTCCGGTGGCTTGTTTGAACTAGCGTAACGTCAGGGGAGGGGAAAAAAAAGAAAATTGGCAAATAAAAGGGCCGCGTCGATTTAATTTACAGTACCCGTCCGGAATGATTTCCGCGACTGGGGAACTGCTTACGCTCGCGATTCTAATTCGATGATTACTAGAGCGCTCTAAACACGCTGAGGTGGATGTTTGCGAAGGGAAACAAAAGCCGATAGCGGGCGAATATTGCAGCCGAAACGTGTGATTACGAAGCAAACCCATTTCCGTGGGCACCGATGGTACAGTTCTTCGTAACGGACGGGTATGAGAATTTTGGCTCGCGATACGTGACAAACCCGCGGCTTTCCCAACGATAAAATACACGATATAGACCTTGAATCGTAAGCAAATGTTAATCGGACACTTATCATTCGCGTGACTGCAACGATGACGTCAATACACGACGAACTAATTAACGAAACGATTGTCGAGTGACGGTTACATTCGAAGTAAATCGTTGTTATACGTTTGGCAAATTTGTTGGGACCAGGGAGCGTAAATAAACTAGCTTCGATGGGTTAGATAATATAAGGGAGTATTTTCAGATGGGTTATTTACTTCTCGTGTTTGTCAAACTAAAAACAAGTGGTGGAAAATGTGTCCTGGTCGATGGCCATTTAGTGTCTGGATTGAAAAGACCTCGTGTGTTAACGAGATGACCTGATATGTTGGTGCTGACTAGAGTGTTCCAGAAAGAGCCCAAGATTGCAAGCCTCGCCATTTTGTCAATCTTCTTGTTATACTTTTTTCCCTAATTTACCCCATAACCACATTCATAAGTGAAACAAAATCGATATTCGTTGGTTTGAACCATTAGGACAGATGCAATCACATTAACATATTCGACTCGCTCTACTTGACGTAACGTGAACTGTTGTATGTAATTTGCAAACAAATTAACCAGGACACTTGAAAATTTTAGAGACTCTTATACATAGATGTGCAAATGAACGTACCAAATTTCAAAAGTCTAGATCAAGTGCTTCGGGTCCAAACAAGATCATGAAAACCGTTAAAAAAAAATGAGTATCCCTTAATCGGTGAATCTTAGTCGCGAAAAGTAATTGTACGTGACTTGCAAACAAATTAAACGGGAGACTTGAAAATTTTAGAGAATCTTATACATATATGTATAAAGTAACACGTCAAATTTCAAAAGTTTGTATCGAGTACTTCGCCTGTAAAAAAATCACGAAACGGTTAAAAAAAAAGTGTACCTCTTTAATCAGTAAATATTTGTTTTGAAAGATAAGTGTCCATAACTCGTAAACAAATTGACCAGGGCATTTGCAAATTTTACACGACCTTATACGCATATCTATAAAGAAACACGCCAAATTTCAAAAGTTTACGTCAAGTGTTTCGCCTTAAAAAAAAAAAAAAAAAAAAAAAAAAAAATTCTTTGTCGTGAGAAGTAATTCGACAACGTAACCTCCATGGGCTTTCGATGGAACAAAAGCAAATGGTATATAGTGCCGGCGTATATAGATCCAGCAGTTAACAGGAGTTGAACCGAAGCACGGATGCGCCTTTGACATATCCGTAATCAGTGTGTACGGCCACGCGACCGTGCGCCGCCGTTCAATCGATTTTTTCCATCGATCGGATTAGAGGCCTCCGACGAACCTTGACCTTTGACGAAATTCTATTTTATTGCGATGCCCGTCACACTGGCTAACTTACATTGTGGCTCCGGGGCATTCATCGTCCGCCTACATCCAGCCTGCATAACCCCGGACAAGCTTCTGTTCGCGTTCTAACTTGGAAACTGGCGACGAGTTTGTCAGCTGAACTTGTTTATAGTCTGACGCGTCTTCCTGTTCGAGTACAAATTGCAGCGGATTCCGGTTATTTGGGTCAACGATTAAACGGGCCAGCCGTTTATTCTGGACAGATCTTGAGGAACAGTGGTGGATAAAACTCTGTACTTCGAATAAATTGAACACCAAACACCTTCCAAAGAAGAAAACGAGACAAACGTAAAGGCAAAATTCAGATTTATTCGAAGCCTAGAATTTTGACCATCGCTGTTCAAAAGAGGAGAAAATTGGCAAAAAGGTTCCTCGTCTATTTGGAACAACATGGGGGACAAGGGGGTGCACAAGGTATTAGCTCGATGGAGAGATATATGTAAAAATTAAAAAGTATGGAATTGCAGTATAAGCTGGAAATTCCTTACGCGAAACTTGGCAATAATTTATTAAGAACTTGCCATCGGGTGACTAATTGCCTTTGTTCCATTTCACTGGTTAAAATGTTGATATTATTACCTTTTGACCACCATGTGTCGCTCAGTTTGATCTAAAGGATTCACATATAGGAAACCGTTTTAAACTTATAGAGGTTGATTCAAGCCATGATCAGCTGGAAGAATCTTTTAGAAGAGTCCTCCGCCAGCTTCGCTATGAAACACAGTTATTTACACGAAACTTCGGTTAAATGGGGCAACCGCTTAATCAGGCTGCATTGTTCAGGTTTCGATGTGACCTAATTAACGGGAATCGACTGGAGTTAAAATTGCAAAGCCTGTCCTGTATAATTTGCTCGATAAGGAAGCCAAGGAAGAACAATCCTTATGCAAGTCTCCGACGCTTCTTTTTTCTACACTTTATAATAATACAGGAAACTATGCTCTAGAATTATTATGAAAGGGAATAATCACGTTCGAGAGAAAACGCTATGTGTAACTCTATTTAGAGACCGACCACGGTACGAGGACGTAAATTCATCTGCCACTGAAAATGTATTTTGTTTCGAGGGCCTCGTTAACCCACGACAGTTGCAATAACAACGTTGATTAAACTAATAACGAGCACGAGTGACGATTCGTTAGCTGCTCGACGTGAAAACGTTCCCGAATTCACCGACGCCCGGCGCCAGTCATCATAAATTTCCGTTTTTGTCACGGCGGTGTCCTATGCCTCTTGGACATAGAATTGTGGATATTAAGTGACACCATAAATTGTCGGTCTAGGTAGTCGCACGAATAATTGAACTGGGGAACATTTGTTGCGAAGACCAACAATTAATACCTAATGTACTTGCATTTGTTCGTTTCTTAGATTGATTTAATTTTTCCTTTAGTGTATACGAATTGAATGGATGTAAAGAACAAACAACTGCAAGACTGCAGTATATTAGGTGTTATAGTCACGTTATACGACTGTGTACTAAAATGAAAAAATAAATAAGAATTAATAAAGCTCGCTCATACACTCACTCTTGCTTTGAATTATTTTGCATTTGCTCAGATGGCTCTCTTCACAATACTCTAATTAGGGGTATCAAGTCTGTTGGGGACCCCTAGCCCCTAGCAAAAACAGCTACAGCCCCTGAGAGTTAAAAAAAAAAGGGGGGGGGATTTAAATTCATCTCACTACCTTTCAGCCATTTATACAAAAAATCCATCTCTCTCCCTCCCAATTATTAAAGACAAAGTCTTCCAAAGCACAGAACTTCGCCAAATATTAATCTTCGCCAAAAGCCTTAAGTTCGATAGCGTTCTAAACGCGTGGAAACAGATATCAGCCAACCGTACCAAAGGCCAACAGTTGCATCGATATTACAATCGAAACGTGTGATTACAGAGTTAACGACACGACTCGATTTACCTTGACATCGGTGACAGAAAATTATCGTTGAAAGGAAAACACGTTACACAACATCGATCCGCCGCGATTCAGGTAAAATCGAACCATAACGCGGCTTGGCGTGCTCGATGGAACGTCGCGACGCGACCGAAGGCCTAAACGAGAGCGCTCTTCATTAGCCTAACGGGAAGAATAGGCTGATTGAAAATTGCCACGAACAAGTGCGCTACACGTGTAATTAGCACGTATCGATTCGATGCATTGCGAGGCAGCGCCATTTTTCACCCCACCCGAACTGGTGTAACTCCGTCGGGAATTAATTTTTCCAACCCACCACCCAACCAATTTGCATTACACTCTGTTAAAAAACTGGATCGATGATAATGGAACGTATGATACAGTCTCGTTCGTTGTGCGGGCTATCGAGCTTCGTTTGATTTTCGTTGATTTTCGTTGATTTCTTTTATTTCGTCCAACTTGCTATTTTATCTCTTTCGTGGAGTTTTAGGTTATTTCATACAATCAAGATCCTTCAGTCTTGGAGAATTTCACGGTCACTTATAATTAGTCTAGATATACTTGACGATACATTGACGATAATGGAACACCGAGCACGATAGAGCCGACACAGGTTCGAATTTGTCGGATTCGTCGACGCGACGTGGAAACTCTAGAATCTAATACCGCCTACCCAAAGTAACCCTAAAACCGCAGCGTTTGATACAGACGGTATCGGACGCGTCGAGCCCTGTACAAATATCAGAGATATCCGATGATGTTCGTGAGACCGAATTTACGTGACCTCGGATCCCGTGACATCGAAATTAGGGGAACTTCTAGCTCAGAATTTTTATTGAGAATTTTCTCCTCGTATTGGAATATTTCGTGAAGAAATATTCATTTATCCATAAAGGTATTCGACAACAGAAAACACTAACTTTTCAATTCTTTTTTGTCTGAAGTAGAAGAACTGCGCTGTTTAGTGTTCGATGTGATTCTGTTTCTTTTTTCTTTTACACT
>NC_071978.1:24205049-24277583 GCF_026283585.1 Hylaeus volcanicus | reverse complement strand
CGCTGTTTAGTGTTCGATGTGATTCTGTTTCTTTTTTCTTTTACACTCTGATGTATTTTCTATTTTTTTTCCCCATCTACATATTCATGTATATATATTTTTGTTATCATGTCTGTTCTATTTTATTCCAATTCTACCTACCACCATATTTTGCATCGCCAAGTCCGTCGCAGGGCGTATAATAAACAAATCCATCTATCATTTATTTATCTATCTATCTAGAGTACACAGGAGGCGCGTGTCGTTCGATGCTACGAGAAATCTACTACGTATGATAAGATTAATGGTTTAGCAGGAACTAGCGAGAATAGAATTAGGGGAAGGACGTCGACGATGAGCAAGAGAGGCGCCTGTACACGTATGCAAATTCTATTACCAGTATCTGTTTCGTGCTACCGTGTAAATTCGATTGCGTACGAGTCGGCACTCGATGGGAATATTTTGTACGCGGCGATCCACTTTATTGTCGAATCGTTGTCCCCAGGGGACCGTAACCGCAGGGAAGTCCGTGAGTCATCGTCAACGACGGCACGGTGCACAGGGAAAACCGAAGTGGCCATCTCGTTAACGTTTCTAGCCGGTGCTTTTGAGTTATCGATCGATAAAGCTTTGCTCCTGCTCGGCTGAAAACATTTCGCGATAAAATCTGGGATTTTCGCGTTTCTCGTTACCGCGTCGCCGCGAAACCTAACACGGGCATTAAACGGACGTGGCAATGCACGTGGGATTCAGTGCGTTACGGGCATGTGGTGATTCGTGTGATGCAAAAGCCGAGAAGTTCGGTAAATTGTTGCGGACTAAACGGTTTACCGGGTGGAGTTATTCATAACGTTTAGTGTTTTATTGATATAGAAGATTCATAGAATGTTTTCTGATGTTATTACAGAATTGAATTAGGATATTTTCAGATAAGAATATTGATTATTCTATTTCAAATTTCCTCTATTATAGAAATATATCTAGATCCCTACGTCTATATTCTAAGTCCGATCTCCTCTAATTTCTTCTTTAGATAAAGCCACGTTTATCAATCACCTTCAAAAAACTTTGGTTTTTAAAACACGTATACTATGAAACATAGTTATTTTCTTACGTGAAATGCTACCTGATTTTATTATTCATAGCGTAGAAAGTCTTCTATAATTTGATAACTAAAAAGGCTGCCAGATGGGCTTTATCGCACGAGCCGTTTGTTATGAAAGCGGCGTGTAAGTCCGTTTATCTTTATTTTGAGACTGAAACGGTTTTGCATTTCGATCGACGGAAAAATATTGATAAGCGTTTAACCATCTCATTGTATTCGTTGTCTCCAAGTAAATTTATCAGGCGCTTAAAGAATTCTTTTTCTTTCAATGTTGGACATTTAGTAAATTTATTGTTATGTGCTTTAATATCGCGAAAATGTCGCGACTATTTGTGTGTTTAAAGAATGCGAGCGTTAAAAGCTATATTTCTGGCGTCGACAAATGGACTTGCACCACTTTCATAACGAATGTCTTTCTTATTCTATTTAGCAACTGAACTTAAGTCAACTGACATAATACACCACGTAACTGACCTGAATAAGCGATCGATAAAGTATAGATCTGTCTTATAAAGGTACAAATGCTACTATTTCGCGGTGACCGTACCATCTATCGTACTTATTATTTTATTTCAGAGCATTATCCAGATCTCGTTCCCTCTTTTTTACGATATTAGGTGCAGCAATTAATTCTGTGCCTTTACGTTTATATTCGATGATTTATGATTTCAATTTAAAGTACAATTTATTTTCAAATATATTATGCCATGATAAATCTTAAACTTATAATTATCATGGTTGATTATCACCTGTTCCCATGTAGCACCGTATAAATAACTAGATTACAATAGAATTACTTATGAATCATCCGAACGCATGTGCTCTCTTAGAATGTGCGACTGAGAAAAAGAATAAAAATTTGCACAGTTTCTCGTTACAAATAGATGCTAAATTAACTTTAAAAAAAATACTCAGAATTAATTTCCACGCCCAGCACTTAATTGTTTAAAACCTCCAACGTATAATTTACTAGATTCATAACTCATAACTTACTACATCAAATCCCCGTTTCACGTGGATTGCGAGTCCCATCTCCTTTAACTTCTTCGCTAAGCGAATCCACGTTTCATAATTAATTCCCAGGGCAATTTCAATAATGGCTGCTCTCTCGTGCTCTTTGCTGTAAAATCGTGCACCGTGCCTGCAGGTTCCTCGCAGGGAACAACGACGAGTTATTGTCAAGGTCGGCCCATTACATCTGACCGGAAATACTTGGGCTGCCTCGTTCCATGGTTCCCCGGTGTTTCATCTTCGGGAAACAATCGGCTCGCATATATCGAGTTAAGCGTCGAGCGTACCATAGAATTTTAATCTCGGCTCTTCATTATATTCATATTAGCCTGAGCGGCCTCAGACACTATTCAATTGCGCGAGTTGGAGGGGAGACCGGGTAAACAAAAGCAACATACGTTAGTACGTAACGAGTAAATAAAGTACACGTTGAATATACTTATGATTTTCACGCGTCCAAGATGACTTCTTTCTTTAATATTCTTTTTCGAGCTAATAAGTATAATAAAGACTGGATAAGTGCAAGACAGGATTGACTGGATAAATGCAATGCTTTTATCCCTGGGACCTCTATTTCTTTCGCTCTCACTTCTCTACGTTCGACGCTCGACTCGAGCCAAATGCAAACACAGAATAGAAACCTCGATTGGATAACTGGAATGTTTGGATCCCGATTTTCTTGCACTTATCCAGTCTTTACTGTATTCCAATTAATAGCACGTATCAGCCGAAATTGGTGAAGGAAACGTTAAAGAGCACGTCGCGAGAGGTCAACAACAACGAAAATTCGCGCGATCAGCGCGAAAACGCGGAAGATAAACAAGACGTGTTCCTGTTTTTGAAATATTTTAACGCGTCGCCAGGCCCGCGACCGATGAAACGCACACCGCGCGTATTTGCGTGGACATAAAATTGAAGTATCAATATTTAACGATCCGTAACGGAGTCCTGCGCGTGAACGTGTGTTGTTCGCGTCGGTTTCGCCGGATATTGCAGGACGTACGGATTGTTTCCGTCGCCGGCTTCGCGCTACCTTTTTTCTTGGAGAATTTGTCCGATGTACACGCTCTGTTTTTCCACCCCCTTCCCACGTTTGTAATCGATGCCTCGGTACGCACGGTGGCAACAATGATCGACTTGAAAACACGTTTAGAGAGCTGAAGAGGAGCGCTGGAAAAAGGAAGAAGAGGCGAATGCCGCGATTGAAAAGCGAGCGTGTGCGTTGCGCGGTACAAACGTGCCTCGAGTGTCAATTATATTCCTGTCTTCCACGGTTAAGCGGTTAACGTTATTTACAGACGTATCGGCTGGCCAGTAATCGGGGTAATCGACGACTGCAAAAGCATCAGAACGATTGTCGCGGATAAGGTAACTACTCGCTATAAATACAGGAGGAGTTTTGGAGATGAGTAGTTTGAAGGAGATGAATTCAAAATTGTTAGGTGGAATACTCAATTTTTACTGGAGCTGCTGTATCTTTTTCCAGGGATGTGTTTTATATTTTTCAGAGTTATATGATGATTCAGAATACAGGATGGTTGGTTATAATTGGAGTATCAAGTACATTACTCAATTTTGATTTGAATAGCTGTATTTTCTTATAGGGATGTATTCTAAATTTATCAGATTCACAAGACTCTCGTAAATGAATCGGGATATCGTTCAAAGAGGATGAATTAAAAATGATTAAATCTACAACTCAAATTTCTTTCTGCATAGCTGTGTTCTTTTCTAGGAATGTATATTAAATATTCCAGATTTACAAAACGATTCTTGTAATTGAATTGGGGCATCGATCTCAGAGTACGAATTAAAAATAATCAAATGTACTCAATAATTGAGTAATTCTCAAATTTCAATGTAGGTGCAGATTAACTGTCGAAATATTTTTGAAAATGTGATTCCCGCACGGATTAAGTGCGAGTCTGCTAATTTAATAAATCCATTTAGAACCGACTAAAACTACACGCAGCTTTTATAAACTCTTTAGATTTTCCTCCGACTCTTCCAGTCTTGGCATTCATCCCTTACTTTTTATTCTTCCCTGTGACCCGCTAACTGAGTAACCAAGTTATAAGCCCTGACAAACTAAGTTCCAGAATCTCTTCAGACGCCCAGATAGCTCGAAACCGAATCCTCGCTCCCAAATGGCCACTCTAGATCCTCGTTGCCGTGATCCCAACTCTTGTTATTCGCTCCCGACACAAAAATACTTGCATTCGATGCGCGAGAAGTTTGTTTATCCTATGATAGTGTGCGATTCAATCCGATTACATCTTTCACCGTTCGAAATGGACGGAGATACTAAAAAGGCTACTAAAAAGTTTGTAATTCTCCGCTGCAAATACGGGGAACCTTGTACCTCTTTTATGGCAAATATCATTTTCCTAGATCTTGATCTAGAATTGATCCGGAGCCTGTCATTATTATTAGATTATTATTGCAGTAGTGTATGAAAATTCATGCTTTCAGAGATAGAATAAATGAACCGAAACTTGAATTAAAGTATGTCATATTTTCTAAAGGGTACAACATGTCTTCTATTGTTGATATTTTCTATACTTTTGCATTTGTGCATATTCTTATGGATTTCTCTATAGTTCTAGTAGACGCAAATGCATAAATTAAGTAGTCCGATTATTGTTATCATTATTACTCGAAGCAGAGGTGCCTGGCTCAACAACCCTAAGTTTTCGCCAGTGTCCAGATCCCTGTCCTCTCAGTTAATCCTCCGAGATGCTTATAACTAGACTGCGGATATTTATGCAAAATGAAATCTTTCTTTATATGCCTACAAAAATTGAACCTAAATAGGAATTTATTTTACTCTGCAAATATTGTAACATGAACTTTACTTTCAACCTTTTTTATGTTCTTGCATATTGTTTGCAAAATTCCTATGAATGCATAAAGATCCGCAGTCTACTAATAACTCTCAACTTTTCGCAATAAACCAGTAGTATGCTTTTCGCATTTACTTTAAACTCCCCATGTTGATCTATTTCATCTTCTCGAACCAAAAAATGTGGTCACCTCTTCTCTTGAACATTTTGCCTAGAAGTATTGCTAATGATTCCTACCTAAAGCCTATAACTTAAAAAAAAAAAAAAACACTCGATTAAACTCCCCCTATTTGACCTATTTCATGGCTGCGTTCACTTCAAAAAATGCGTTCACTTCATCCTCCTCACGCTACCCATTTCAGAAGTATCCTACAAACCTATAATACAAACCTCCTCTAAGAATATTTAAGCCACCCATCCCTTGCACAAAAACTTGCACGATCTTCCTGCGAAAACCTCCAATCCTTTCGGTCGCCTTCGGCGAGCCTAAAAGCGCGATTCCCAGCGCGAACCATCTTCACGGCTCGCGCGCAGCTAATTAGCGAAATTCCATCATCCAGCTCGTCAGCGGGAATTCGCCAAATACGATAACAGCGAGGCGAGCGCGGCGACGAATTATTAACCGCGACCGCCGCGGTACGATCCCGGCGAGAAAACGCTCCAGGATTCGCGAGGCTTCTTCCGCCCGGCGGTGTTGTGCATCTCGTTTTCTCTCAATTACGAAAAACGACCGCGGCGCATAAATTGCCAGTCCCGCGACAGAAGCGCGGGTGTCGACCGTCGAGCTACTTGCGTAACTCGATCGGCACGGGTTCGCGATTAATTTAAAAATTCATCATCGCACACATTTCCCGTCCGCGAGCGGAAGAAACGGAATCGTCGTTTTCCCTTGGCCGAACGAGGACAACCGGGGTAAAACCACTTCCCAACTTCTTCGAGTAAGGCTGCGCCGTGGAATTTATGAACCGGCGAACTGGCAGGGGAATTAGCCGGTCGATGAAATTGTCCTCATTGTCGACGTCGTCGTCGTCGTCCTAGACGTCCCTCAACCCCTCCGACGACCTGTCCGTTCATCCCTACGACCACTGGGAGCGCAGACCGGAGCGAGTCGAAGTTGAAGGGAAATGAAAAATATTTCCAGCTCTGGGGGTTTCCTCTAATCGAGGTTTCTCGTTGGAACCTCAATTTCAACTTTCCGGGGCTTCGAGAAACACGAGTGCAATTACGACTTGTGAGTTTGGATTAAAGATTCCGATTGTACTCGAGTTTTGTCTTCCATCGCGTGCGATTCGTCAGGTTGCATAATAACGACGCTGATATCGAGGATAAATTACGGTTGATTGATGTTTGGCTCGAAGTTTAAGGAAAATGAGGAATACAATACTGTTTTCAGCCTCGAAATTCTTTATTTCGAGACAATAGTCTATTTCTAATTCAGGAGGTTTCTCTTTTAATCGAGACTTCTTGTGAAACCTCAATTTCAAGTTACTGGGGATATCTGAGAAACACGAATGCAATTACGACTAGAGAGTGGATAAAAAATTTGGTATCTCCTGGAATCTCCTCTAATTTCGTCTTCCATTGTATAGAGTCTATAGAGAGTTCGTCAGTTTGCACGATTGAGGATGCCGATACAAAGGAAATTAAAATAAATGATTCTCAATTAATATCTAATTCAAAACTCTGAGCGTTGTAATTAACCTCTCGAAGAACAAACTACTTTGTTAAAGATAACCAAAAATTCAGATTGATATTTATCTATAAACATCCATCGACCTCGTGACAAACTATTGCATTATATCTACGGAAAATTTAATTGCGAGTGTTTGTTTACGCTTCCAACGACTATTTCCACGTGATAACACATGAAAGAACTCGAAAACTAACCATCCGCGTATATTCCAGTATCCCTCAAGATGTAAAAAATTCAGTCTTATCTTCCTTGTATTCTACCTTCATCTTTTATCGAGTTTGCCAGTTTGCACAGTGCCAACGCAAAGGAAACACAGACAAATTGCAGTCGATTGATGTCTAGACCCGTTCTAGCCCTTTAGAAATCGGTGAATTGTGTTCGCGAGTCGTAGAGGTCAGTTTATATAACTCGGAGGTGTAGAGGCTAAGCGGCTGTATGCACAAGCCACGAGTCAACGTCTGTTTATTTATTCTGTTAACGAGGATTCGCAAAAGGGAAACATGGGAAAGCATCCGAGGTGATTTTATTCTCTGTCTTCAGGGGGGAGAAGACAGAAACGGGAAGCGATGGAGGCCCAATTAATTTTCAATTATAACAGCCGACGTAATTTAGCCCGTCTATTCCCGTCAGTCACGCGACTTTGCACTTGACGCACGATCAGGTTCTATATCGTCGTAAGGGGAGAACGTGGCTCTCCATTTCTTCCTCTTACCTTTTATCGTCTCTTCTTGTGCTAGAGGTAGCGATGGGATTCGAACGGCCTCAAGACGTCTCGAGTCGAGAAGCGAAACTCGAGCCCGCTCGAGCCTGTTATGATTGAAAACCGGGAGAGTCTGGACGAGCGCGAATGACTCGAGCGGCGCAATTGACTTCGAGCGGTGTTGGCAGATTTGAATCGCGGTAACGATCGACGATTACGATGGAAATGATTGTTCATTAGTTGTCGTACGGGATTGATAAATGAATTAACGCGATCGCCCGCGACGATTGATGTAATCGTTCCTTGTCACGGACGATTGATGATAAACGAGTGACGATAAACAGTTGATGACGAGGGATCGACGATTGCCAGATGAATTAATTAAAGATTAATGGAATCGTTAGTGGACACGGTTGAATGAATTAACGATAAAACATTGTCGGGTATAACGGAAATCTTGACCGTTTCATTGGATTTTTAGTTTGGACGCGAGGGGAAATTTCTGTCTTACCGGGACAAACAATTATTTTGTTAATAGAATTTTGAAGAATACCTGCATAAAATTACATTTTTTTTATCAAAAATGACAAAGGACTTCTTAGATCTTGTTCATTTATTTTTTAAGGTTCTGTGTCCAGGTCGCAATTGGCTGGTTTGTTAATAGAATCTTGAGGAGCAATTGTGCCCTCTTTATTTGTTAATGCTGCATAGCTCGCAATTGGCTACAGACCCTTTCCGGGTCTGGAAAGAGTAATTCCCTCTTCGAATCGCTCCAAACTTGTAAGCCAATCAAGACACTCAACATTTCCAAGTTTACCAAGATTCCAGTTTTCAGTACCGAATGTCGCGACTTCGAGACTCGACTGACTTGAAAACTCGCAGGCTAGATACTCCGAATGCCCATCGCTAGAGACTGTTGCATAACTCATGCACGATATTGTGCATACGGGACAGATAGATAAGCAGCCACGTATAGGTGCACATTCACCCGTGGACATGCTCGTGGACAAACGAGGGAGTCCGCTTATCTTTGCCCCGAGAGCTTGAAATTGGAGTACTTAAGTTGAAGGTTTCATTACCGCAAATGCTACCGAGACTATCGCGATGTAGTAACGTAATAGTTGTGTTTCGTGTTGAATTAATAACAAAGCATGGTTCCCTTCGAGAAACGCTCATTGGGAAATGTATGGACTTGTGTTGGTTCTCACAATTCTTACTGGAACAACTATATATTTTCTTTCTCTTCTTGCTAAGCTTTTTCTATCTATCTCTTCGGCATTTGATCATTTCACCGCGGTCAAGCGAGCGATAAGTAAGCAGAGTCGTTAACACTGACAAAATTAATTGGTTCGACGTAGGAAGCAAATATTTTAAATGAAAATCATCTGTATGATGTAGCATTGGAGATATTATATTAGATTGTTCCAAAAGTTATATTTTATGTTACATTACTGAGTTGTATACACTCTATTTTGTTCGATTACTGTTATAACATCACCTGTAAGAGAGAATCTATTTATAAACACTAACACACAAAACAACTGAATTGCGAAAGAAACTTTAGTGGTAACCTAATACTTTCTTCTTTCAATCCCACTAAATTTATTTTGGAAGCATTTGAATTTTTAAGCTCCTGATCTAATGTACAACTATTTCCTAACATCACTGGAGTTGATGGAATATTCTAATAGAAAAATTGAAATTACTCGTATCATATTTGCTCCATTGAGAATATTATATTTTCTTCCTTCAATTTCGCTAAATTAATTTTGGAAGCACTTGAATTCTTAAGTTCCTGATTTAATGTACAACTATTTCCTAACATCACTGGAGTTAATCAAATATTCTAATAAACAAATTGAAGGTACTCGTACCATACTTGCTCCACTGGGAATATTATACTTTCTTCCCTCAATTCCACTAAATTTTAGAAACGCTTGAATTTTAAATTTCCTGTCCCAACGACTATTTCCTAACGCCAATATAATTAATGGGTTATTGTAATAGAAATATTCGTCGAGGAGTGAATTTCTGTCCTCAAATCTTGGAGTAGTTTCTTTCCTCTCGCTTCCTCGCTTTCCTATCGGAACAGTATCGATCGGTGAATGAGTCGAGTCTTCTCATTGTTTCGATGCTTTAATCGAGCATACGATGTTAGACTTGGGACGTTACCGCAGACCAGTCTGTGGCACTTCCGCGACACGGAGACTGGACCGGTTTTCCATGCTGGATACGAATTGCTCGATCGTCCTTTTGCTGGCTCTCTGCACACCATAGCGCAGCGGCTTATATACATACCGCTGCTGGAATTCTCTTTCGCGAACAAAACGTTTATTTGCACTTGAGCGGACCGATCGTGTGTGCCGCGCGAAAATAATCCTTAGCGTATACGCGTTGTTTGCTTGGAACTAGTTATTAGGTGGAGAAATTAATTCTGTGCCACGGTAAAGTAAACCTATTGTACGTTTGCGAAGAAAAACCATGCGACTTTTAATATTTCACGCGTTCCAAAGGAGCACACATGATTGTACAAATAAAATGCTAAGGTAATACGTGAGTTTCGTTTAAATATTTCTGTGTAGAATAGAATTTTAAGTTCATGAATTAATTAAGGGCACAGAATTAATGTCCACGCCTAACAATTGTACACGAGAAGCAAATATTTTAAATTGAAGTTAATTGTACAACGTTTGCTTTATTCCCGATATATTAATAATTCTCCCCAATTTAATCTTCGATTAATTTTTTCACATGTACTCCGTTTTGTAATCAAAAATTATCGTGGTTACCTCCGTGAAAGGATTTATTTAAAGGGGGGAGGGCCCCAAGCGTTTGCAAATATCACAAGATTAAACCGAGAACGAAATATATTTAATGGAAAATGATTTACGCATCGAATACACGGTGTTCCCGTTTCGCGAACGAACGAAAAATTGTTTTCGAAGGTGTATTCGGGACTCTAAATAAAAAAGCGCGCAAAACCCCGTTAGATCGTGTTCGAGTAAACAAAAACATGCTCCCAATTTAATAAAGTCGATAGAGATTCTCTGGGAGGTGCAAAACCCTGGCCTGGCGCGCGCGCGCGGAAATGGAAAAACTTGCATTTGTTATTTAAATTCCGCGACCGTTCATTATAGAAACGTCGCGTGTGCGTCGTGTACGCGTCGAAACGATGTCTCTCAAACTTTGAAATAAACGGGGCCAAATTGTAATTATTTTTTTTTTCCTGAACGTATTTACGTTTAAACTTTTCACGTGTCATTTGCAAATCCCGGCACGCAGTTTGTTAACAGTTTAATTAAATGTGGGAAAACTCCACCATCTACGCATTGGAAAATCGCAGTTGAATTTAACAAATTTCTTTTTCTTCTTCAAATCACTTGATTTAATGAAAAATGTCATAAACATTATTTCTGTATCATTCGATGTACGTATAACAAACTCCAGCGAACAAGTTTCGCATTAAGCTTATTGGTCTTGAGAAAAAAAATTGTTGAATATAGCTATGATTTTTACTACTGAATAATAAATCGTTATCGATCGTACCAGCCTTGTGCGATGAAGGTATTTCTAAAAATAAAATGAAATAAAAAATAATATGCTATTTGTTAAGGTCTTTGCCAGCTCGGGATTGAGAAGCCCTGGCGCTGGAAAATCGAACGTATCGGTGGAACGTTATCAAATTTTTCCGCGGCGCGCATTTCGCGCGTCCTACGCGAACCCATTGTTCCGTAGATGAACGAAAAAGGAGGCTGCCCGGTTCGTGTATCGCGTCTAACTGTAAAAATGATCGTAAAGCCTGGAACCACGTGCACGCCGCGTTTACGTGACCACTTTACGTTCTGATTTAAGCGCCGCGGAAGTGCTATCGCTCGTGTAACAACACTTCAAGTGGGCGCAGCTCAATTAGCCGCGGAACAATGAAGAGAGAGCCGGAGTTCATTCAACGCTCGAAACACTAAATAACGATACACGCGCGACGTGGCTTATTGAATCTTAAGTCACATCTTATTTGCACGCGCTGGACAACTTAATGGCTTTTAAATTGCAGCCTGCTTGGGACAATTACGGGGATCGGAACCAAAACGCGATTTGACACCCTTCGTGTGAATGTAAACATTGTTTATATCGAGATACGAAGTGTGGGTTATGGAGAGAGTATCCCTCATTTTTGTTATTTATATGGAGAATGTAGATGCAATATATAATCAGGTGTAATATAAGTATGTAAACCGTTTATGCGTGACCATGAACTGTACGTACATGTGAAGATACGCTTGATTTTTATTATCTACGCATAGAAAGTAGACATGATATGTGTATATAGTATGTAAACGAGTACCTCTATGTAGATGATAAACATTATTTACATATAAACATGGTATACCTGATTTTTATTATCTAAAATGTAGGCATAATGTATAATCAGGTATAAAATGTGTATATAGAATGACGTTCATAGAGGATTTCCTTATTGTTCAGTGAGCAATCAGTTTCTTGTATAATACATGTGCTTGTATGTGAGTCACTCAATTACTAATAGTTTTTAATAGAAATCTTGTAAGACACTCGTGGAATGAACAATAAACTCTGTACATTTGTACATATACAACGACGAAACTCAAGTTCCATAAATCTAACATTAAAAGAATCCGACTTGTTTACTATTTCGAGGTTTGTCAAACATGTAAACAACTCGAAAACGCACGAAAAGAAATTCCACTTAAATCGTGGAATTCCCGGAAACGTTCGTCTCCGTTATCTAGACGCGCAGAAGACCTTTCGTGGAAGCCCGAAACAAAGATGTAAGTTAAAATAAACAGCCCCTTTCATCTTCCGTTATCTCCGGACAGGGTTGTTTCGCGGACCTATGTCAACCCCAGACACCGTACCTATTCGCAAGCCTCCACAATTCCTCGACCTCTATATAAGAAACCACTCTGTACGTCGATGCTTTTGAAACACTGCTCTAATTATTCCGCACACTTCGTTAAAACGCGAGCACTGAATTATTCTCGTCGTAAGTAAGTAAGTAACGGAGTTGGTCGCATTTTTAAGTGAAGACTAACTAGAAATTAATACAAATGTTTTCTCTCTAGTGATTCTCTGAATGTTTATGTAAATTTACGTTCGTATTTTTAATACGAGCATCGATGGGCGTATTGCTAATAAATTCATACAGAAATTCTGTGGTGGTGGTTCTGTGAAGAGGAGAGCGAAAGAAGGGAGAAAAGGAAGGGAGTAAATTAGTAAATACTCGAGGATGTAAATTGCGTTCCGTATTTTTAATTTTAATACGAACATCGATGCGCATATTTGCTAATAAATTCATATAGAGTTCTGTGGTGGAAGGAAGAAAAGGAAGGGAGTGTTTCGTCCTGGACCCGCTAAAAGACACGTCAGTAAGGCTACCTTGAAATCGGTCGGGAATGGTTTATATACGAGTGTTAGGCGAAGCGAAGACTTGTGAGAAACACGCGCGAACCGTATCGTAAACAAGAAAAAGAAGCAAGATTATAAAGTAACAGTAAAACTGTACGCTGAAGTAAAAAAGAGGGATTAGTAATTGCAAGGTCATTAAACAAAGAACAGTTGCGGTTTAACGAATTTTCTAGGAAAACGTGGAAATAACGTTCACACGCGGTGCAATATTGCGTTCACGCTTTCGCCTATTTCTCCATTAATGCGCGCGAGTTAATATCGAAATTACTTCCGCGCGGTTCGTCGCACGAATAGAGAGGTTTTCGCGGCGAAGCAACTCCCGAGCAGAACGACGACCGTTTGTCGCTTATTAGCGTTGATAACTCGAATATTCGTCGGAGCGAACACAAAACAGTGGACGAAGCAGCGCACGAGGTATCCTCGAAACAAACTCGTACCGTTCCCCTCAACTTTCTTCCGCTATTTTTACTTATTACAGTCCACTGACCTGCGGTACGCAACGTTCTCGGATACTGTAACAAACCGTAAAACGGGGTACCGGTTTTGCGTCGTTACGGCACTCATTAAACGTTCGATAAGAAAACCTATAAAACGAATAAGACATGGAAAATTCATTCACTGCAACTTAAACAATCGCGATCATTCCGATCGGAGTAACTGTAGTCGTATTGGGAAAGAATTGTGGTTAGACGATCATGGTTTATCGCTAGAATAATTTAACACTACCAAGTTGGGTTATTTGACCCGTGTAGCCTTCTTTTTAAAATTCTTGTATTATCAACAATTTCAGGTGAAAATTATTGCAATAGCCAACTGGATACATATTGATTAATCGATTTACTCCTCCACTCGAAGATATACTAGTATGCATAAGATCCATGAATTTTTTTCTCCAATTTCTAATCTAAAGAGAACTTCATAATCATTTTAGCAACTATTCCTGTAGGACCAACGAGTATTAATTTGTTTATAACCCGAACCGCTCCAATTGGTATTATCCTACCCAATAGTATTCTCTTCCATACTTAACAATAATCCTTCGCGATCAGAAATGACCACGCTTTGTCGATGCAATTCGACTTGCTTCTTTTCCTTTTTTTTTTTTTTAATTGAGCGTTAATTATAGAAGCAATTCAGCGAGTCTATTTTAAAGATAGGAAGGGGAATACGTAACAGTGAAACATAATCGTGTGTCCCGATAAGGTGCACAAGCAGGGAAAGAATTGCAACTCCGATTCTTGAGATTGCAACCACCTATTCTTGAGATCGCAACGCGTCCAATTGGTGACGTAAATTTCCGATAAACTAGAATCGCGGATTAAAGTCGTGAGGTATCGACGCACCGGACTATTAATAGCGAACAGAGAAACCTATTCGTTACCCTATTTTTACGACTGAGCTACCGCTAGTTCGTGTGACTCCCTCCTACCGTCTCCTCTTCGACGATCGCATTTAGGCTGTGCCACGTTTAAGTATATTTATCCTGTTTTCCGCATAATTACACGACCATCGGCTATTTAAGAGGGACGCGTCGCAGTAACGGCTTGGAAATAGACGCGTATCTTATGAGAATTTGTTTTTCAGCAAGCAATTGAAGTAAATCAATTTATTGCTTGTTAGTATACCGCGAATTTTATGCGTTCATTATACGAACTACTATTACACATGCTACAGATAACTAAAAGGTATGTGCACTTATACGAAACGAAATAATTGTTATATTAATAATTCTCTTTCGAGCGTGCAACAGGTGTCCACATTTGGCTGATCATACAAGAAAAAAAAAAAAATGATACGAATGCTACGAAAAAACATAAATCTGATCATTTTACTACGAATGTTTATGCATTTGTGTGATGTGCATAAATGCAAGAATATATACAAAATATTCGTAATAATTTCGGCGCGTGACTGACTAAATGTATTAAAAATTCCAAAAGCTAGATTTCTTCACCTCCCAAATAGACAGAACCGTCAGTGCTTGTTACATAACGTTAGAGCACACAGAGAGTTTCATTCAAAGCCCTGTATCGTGGCTAATTCTCTGACCTTCTAGCATAACGTGGTCGAGACTTGAAATGCCAAGAGAACGTAAAAAAGAAAGGAATCAATTGTTTTTTTTTTTATCTCTAAAGTAGCCCTCGAAGCTTGTTACATAATATTAGAGCACACAGAGAATTTAATTCAAAGCTTTGTATTCGTAATTTCCTCATTTTTCATTAAAAACCTTCCAGCGTAATACAGTTGAAACTTGAAACGCCAACAAAACGTACAAAAAGAAAAGAATCAATTGTTTTTTATATCTAAAGTAGCCCTCAAAGCTTGTTACACAATATTAGAGCACACAGAGAATTTAATTCAAAGGTTTGTACTTATAATTTCCTCATCTCGCATTAGAAACTTTCCAGCACGACACAGTTGACACTTGAAAACGTCAAGAAGACGTAAAAAGAAAGGAATCGATTGTTTTTTTTTTTTTATCTCCAAAGTAGCCAGACCCCGTAAGTGCTAATAGCTATCAAGCAGGATTTCAACCGTGAAGACACCTCCATGCTTTCTCCGGATTGTCTCCCGCTTGTCGCGTTTCCTGAACTTCGAAAATCGCTTCTCGAGGAGTACCTGGCGAACCCTTCAAACGGCCTCCGACCCTTTATTTTACTTCCCATTGTCACGACAAACTTCCCCGTTGAATGGACGGGGTCGCAGGCATGGAAAAGTTTCGGAACGAAAACGCGAAAGGAGCAAGGACCGTGGTGCAGAACGGAGGAGAAACGAGGAGGATCAGTCATCCTGTGCATAGGAAGGGAAAAGGCCGTCGTCGAAACGAATTCGAAAATAGATCTCGGGGAGCGACCGACTAGCTTATATTTAGGCTGGGAAGTGAAGATGTACAATGTGGGAGTAATGGTTAAAGAGAGGAAACCCGTCAAGACGCGACTGAAGAAACATTGAGATCCCAAAGTCCCGTACAACGCGGAGGGATTAGTATTAGGCGTGGAAATTAACCGCGGACCATTGCATTCGTCTGTAACTGTAGTTTAAGTACGAATATTTACTCGTCTTCTTGGTAGATTAAATTACTAACTAAATGAACGATTACGTAAACTATGTCTCAACATGATGGACACTGCAATTTATCTGTAATTTTTCTTCGTAATTACGGCTAATATAAAAATGATAAAAGGACTATGTATAAATGAATGTATTAATGAAGAAACATAGAAAAGAAATGTGAAAGTACAATGTATAAATAGACAGTACATGTAAACTAAGTCTCAACATGATGGACACTGCAATTTATCTGTAATTTTTCTTTGTAATTACGGCTAATATAAAAATGATAAAAGGACTATGTATAAATAAATGTATAAATGAAGAAACATAAGAAAAAAAATAAACAGAAGAAAAAATCAATAATTCCAACACCCTCGATTGAGCTATTAAAATTAAACAAAATTGATAAAACCTAAATTAAAAGGTAAATTCCGATGAACACGTATCCCAAAGCACGAATCATGAATCTTAAAAAATTAGTGACGACTGGTAAATCATTGCTAATTTCATGTTGCGAAAGAACACACAAGTGAAGAAAGTTTATAAGGCTCGCCATGTTTGAAACCGCGATTTCTACACATATTGACAATGAATTAACTCAGACTTTGGAAACGTCGATAACGGGTACGCGACTTCAGAGACGAATAGCGTCATGCAGGATTAATCCCGACGCAGGTAAAACTTTTGTTCCCAAGACTGAGCTGGGGAAAGTTAGAAGACGAATCGCGTTAAACAATGTTGAAGTAGGTACGGAAACTATGTTCAACTCCGAACGAACACGGCGCAATGCGATACATTATTAAGGATCGTGGGTGACTGTCAATGGCGGCGACCTCGAACATTATTTAGTTTAATCAGAGTGCATAACTGTATACTCGACATTAACACTAAACTCTCCATTCTTGCAATCCTTACATCCTCTTATTCGTTTATGTGATCCATCTATTCACGTGTTCCTTTTATTTTGTGTACTTCAACTCTACAGGGTGTAAACATTGAAGTGAGTGTATCAAGGTACAACTTCATTGTCGGTGCACTTACAGAAAAATTTCAAAGGGAAAAGATGAATGGTTCAAAGTGTACTATATTTTTAGGACCCTGTTTTGTTTACATACTTTGTTTGCATAGGTTCATCCCACTCGTCATTCTAAAAAAGTATTAGGGTAAAATGGTAAAAAAATGATTAGTTCAAGAGATACTTTAAACTAGATACACTTTGAACCGTTCATCTTTTTCCTTCGAAATTTTTCTCTAAACGTACCGATAAGTTAGAGCTTGTTACACTTACCTGGCCCACCTTGTATGACAGTATCTAATCGCGTAATGAAAATGGCGACTAAGTCGTGGATGATTGTAAATGGCGACGACCTCGAACACCTCCCCATAAACTGACGCGATAATTCAAAGTAGCTGTATCTCAGGAACAAAGTTTCGCGGCTGTTTTTCTACGGCTCGGAGGTGGTGCACGCCAATAAATTTCGTGGCAACACTTTTGCATCGCCTTCTATAAATTCGCGCAGAATATACCGGCGACCATAATTCCCACACCACCGTATCGTTTTACGAAAATATTTCACGTTTCTTACGTAAGGTGACTCTATGCCTCGTTCGAACGGGAGAACAGTTTGTTGGTAAATTAATAATTATACGGTTCGAGTGGAAGTAATCAATCTTCGTTTCACTGAGATCCAGGGGTATGTTAAGCACCCTCTCCATTAGTTTCCTTAATTATATTTAATCGTATGCCATTTGTATATGTACCTTTGTTAGAATTTAGGACCGTCCATCCTGGAATATTTTGTTCGTGGACTTATAATTATACAGTTTACGGTCGAGTAATCAATCTTCGTTTCGTGGAGATTCAGGGTACCTTAACGCTAGGTTTACGGAGATTTCTTATCAGGTTTCTATTAACGAATCAACGATTTAATAAAGGAAGTCGCTGAAATTAATTAAGAGGCTTAGACAAAAATGAATTTCGATGCATGCTTGTGTTTTTAAATGGATAAGAAGAACAATATAAATCATTTCTGTGAAACATTGTGAAATTTGAAATGAATCAGAATGACTACGAGCTCCGTGAACCTATCGTCGAACGCCCTCTCTGTTACTTTTCCTATATTGTATTTAATTTTTAATTAAATCTCTTGAGAATTTCGTTTATTTTTCATCGTGTTTCTAGAATTGCTTACCTCGTTTTAGAAACACTCTGTTATACGAGCTGGCAAAAGTCGATTATCTAACAATTGCAACTTGCTTTGTTCCACTCGAAAATGCAACAGTGATCTCGACCCGACGACAATCAGCGTGAATCCCTTCAGAGATCCGTCCGTTCAATGTGACAGCAAATGCTATCACGATACGACAATAGCGTCGTCCTTCCTTTATTTTTACCAGCAACGCGTCCACTGATTACAGGCTATACGTTATTGGGTCCGAGATAAGTTGACGAACACTCCAGGAACGATTGCTGTGACCCAATTGCGCGTTATCGGCTCGCGAGTGCGCGTAACCATTAACGTGCTGTACCCGAAAAGAAATACTAAATGTGCGTATGAAAGATAAACGAAATCAATTCTGCCAATACGCACTCTTTCTATTACCCTACGAGATCATCAGATTTAAAGTAAGTAATTTTCGCGATGGGATCAAACGCAATTTACTATGCGATTACGTTCGGACTAATTATAGTATTTAGGATGCTTTGAGCATCAGGTTCTCTTGGGGATTAATTAATTAAACAGATCGTGTTTGTACTGTGATGCAAAGCGAGTGGGATTCAGAAGTATAACGGAACAGAAGGAGGGAAAAAGAAAGAATTCCCGTGCTTGAAAAAATAAAAATCCACTTATCGAGAGATAAGTGGATAACGTTTCCTTCGTTACTGGTTCTATAAAAATTCGAGTTTGAACAAACAAACTAATACGAATAGGTCTATTTAAATGAGAATAAACGTCGAGAGTAAATTAATGTTAGTTTGCTTTCATTCGACATTTATCGTCCAAATAATATTAAGTTCCTCAGAATTTTATCAAATTTGAAACTCGTAGCTTTTGAAAAAATATTTTAAACGAAAGTTGTATATCTCGATGAGATACGAAATTGTTGTCAAATACATTTGTTCGAAAAACGAATATTTTCCAGAGGATCACTTTTTTCAAACAATTTTTCTTTTTTTCTTAAGGAATTTTTTTTTTTCATAAAGATACTACCCATATATGTTACTTAACCAAATACGCTTCATTTTGATCGAGAAAGTGAAAAATAACTGTTATACACAATTCTAGCTTTTGACCAAAATCGACGAGCAACCCCTTTAAGAATTCTTTAAAAAAATCATTCTTTCATTTAAAAAATGTTTCACTGTACGGAAATCCTTCTGTTTTCTTCTTTTTTTTTTGTAGCATTCTACGAGATCCTCAACGAAAGAAAGTTTCGATCCAAAATGTTGATTATTAAGGGATCCACGAATTTTTGAAGATCCCCTACGTGTATACGCACATCCCTAAACATTCCGTGCTCCTCTGTGCGCATGCACCTCGTATCAGTAACGAACGACGTGTGTGCATGCACACGGACACGCACGACCGCCTGTGTACACCAATATCGCAATATCCGCGGAGTAACTGCGAGTAATAGGTACTTATAGCTCGTATCGAATTCACGAACCCTTGCAGAGAGCCGATTTAATAACATTACGATTAATTGACCGTCTCTCGACGCAAATTCCCCGGGCCTTTAATCTAATCACGAGTACCGTTTCAATTATCTGGTGAACCGATACTTCCGATTTGGGATTATTTAATACAATACCGACTGAGAAATAAGGAAAACTCTGGATTCTTGGGGAACCAATGTTTCGACTTTTTTATTCTAAATACACGCCACCGAAGCAATTGTTATCTGTGAATCCAATACGCTGCCTCGCTTTAATGTGGTATATCTCTTAATTCTAAAAGTTATTGTGTAAGTTATAGTAAATCTGATATAAAAACAGGATACGTATTAATATCCCTCAAAAGATTACAAAAAGATAGAATCTTTATTTGTATACAAATCTATTCATCCTCATCCTCTTTGATTATTTAAATAATGTTCATATGCTTTAAATGAACTGAACTTCGATCACTCTTCTTCTTCAATATTTAATTATCCTACTCGCGTACCCAGAATTATTTCAACGTGAAACACATCATTCTCCAATTCAAACTCGAATTTATGTAGAACCAGTAACAAAGGAAATGCTTATCTCTTGATAAGTAGAAGTAATCTTGAGGCTACCTTTATTGTTTTAGCGAATTCATTCTTCTTCCGAGTCTTATTTATTTTGCGATTCATTTTGCATATACGGTACCAAAACTATTCGTCTAAACAACGACTATGTTTACCAATAATTTGAAACAAGCAAAGAGCACCGATCCCGATTCGAACGTGGAAGTTGAACCGCCTAGAAGCGATGAATGGTTGGATAACTGACCACCTAGCAACTCTCGTACGCTGTTGGTAAATCAGTAGTTAGGATGTCGTCTACGAACTATTACAGTGGCGCTATTAGAGTACCACTATTAGAGTGAAACTATTACGGTGTCACTATTGGAGTGGAACTATTGCACTGCCGCGAAGAGTGTTGCGCGTTTCAGTCATCTTTCCTTTCTGTTGTTCCAACATCGAAATAAAGTATGAATAATACAGGATTCCCCTAAGCATTATACCATCTGTGGTACGCGAGTTGCTGGTCAAGTGGCACGCCAGGCGAGCCAAATAACGGAGTGGCTCGCGGTCGAAAAAGTTTCGGAACTCCTGAATTCATACGCTGTTGGAACTTCCGTGCTGATTACCAAGGTACATCTCGAATTTTTTCACGTTTTCATTGTTCGCTTACCGTATGGTTTATTTACGTCACTAGTTTAAGAGATGTTTTGATCTCGATCTTGTCATGAAACTTTCTACGAATCGTCTACTTAACACTATCGCTGCGGAGGACGCACATGTGCGTTCAACTGAAAATATATGGTTGTTTTTATTATTCTTCAGTTTTCATTTTTTTTGTTCGGCAATCATTTTATATATGAAATAAGTTGCCACAAATATATGTGTTTCAAAATAATCATGTTAGAACATTTGTAAGAAATTTTTCATTAAAAAAAATATCATAATTGCAGCTCCCAGCGAACGGCTACTTATTTTCGTCTCCAGTGACAGTGTTAAAGGGGTATACTAATTGCAGAAGTTTTAAAAAATCAATTTTCTGTTCAACCCAAAATGTGTAAAATTCTATGAATTCTATACAAAATATAACTAAATACACCTTTAAAATACCCGCTGTAACACCCGATCATTAATTTCTTTCTCCAAAATCTAAAAATCGACCTGAGAAAGACTCCCTCCAATTGGAAAATAAAAAACCCCTGCCCATCCGTCACACAGCGGATGTTCCTCGTTAGCAACGAAAATAATAAACGAACACAGGAAGAAATGTAAAATCTAGAGCAGCAATTTCTAAATATATTTTTTCCCAGTCGCGGTTTAAATCTCGCAAAAGTGGAGTCGGTTGAGTGTTTAATTCGTACCAAAGCCGACTTGTAAAATCACCGTGTGGATAGTTTGTCGCATAATGAGTCTCGTTCGCGGTTTTTCGCTTCGCGAGACGAAAATGTCGGGGTTGCTGAAATAATTCACCGGCGAGAATATGTATATTAGCGTCGAGCGACTTATTGAGCGTCGATACCCACGCTTATCGAACGCGGGGAAAATACACGCTGATCGGGATAATTATGACGGGATACATAACGTTAGCGCGTACTCGTAGAACCTGATTCGGAGTACCTACATCATCGTTTCGAGCGAGCGTTACGAATCGCGTGGACGCGAGTTCTTAAGGGGAAAACCAAATTAGTAGGCCGAGCATTTAGTATTTCTTGGAATGTTTTTTTCTTTTTTTTTTTTACTGGGAAGAAAGTTTTCGTAACTTTGAGGATATTTTTCGGTACGTTTCGAAGTGCACTTGGTGATTCTTTCGATTCGTTTCACAGAAAAATCTTTGAGATATCAGATGTTGTCTAGAGCAAGTTTTTAAGGTTGGAATTGCTTTTTTCGAGCCGAGAAAGCGGTTTCTTGTTCATTTTTTTATCGAGGAAAGTATGCAAGTTTTTAATTTGATATTTTACACGAGATTTTGGTACTACTTCGGTACGATGCACAAATTTTTATAAGAAGATTTAGCCGATAATGTAAATGTTACAGGCCTTTGACTGTAACGCTGTAAAATAAACATTGGCCACATTCGAGTACATTTATTTTTAAAAAGGAGACGATCCACCGTACCTCTCGAAAGCAGAATTTCGAATTGAAATTTTGCACAATTGCGAAAAGAAGCAATTCCCGCTTTAAACATCTCCTCGTACGAATCGTAAACTTCCGCTTCCTGCGGGGACGAAGTGCGCGTCCTGGTAGTATTTCCTCGTTAGCTTTCTTCCCTCTATTTTTTCCAACGTTTCGTATCCTCGAATTACGGTGCGCTGCTACGCGTTGGTCGCGTGCTAAATTACCATTTCGAAACTTTACGAAGAGGCGAAGAAATTTTCTGCTAGTTTTCGCGGTGAGGTCGAAAGGAGTCAACCGGTGGTCAACGAGAATGGAATACTAACTAGAAACGCCATTACTTAAAATAAAATTAAATAAAAAAAAAAAGTGACACCGCGTCCTTCGAGCGATTCAAAGTGGTTCCGCGCAAATCGACGGGGAAGCGCGTTCGAGCTCGTCAGTCAAATATTAGAAAAGCAAGATTGAGAAAACGAGACGATCAAATATTCGCGCTAAGGCTAAATATTCGTACGTTTAACGCGAGTGAACACGTTGCGTAATGTGTTCCACAGAAATATCGATACGACGTTCCGGAGATGTTTCGTAAATTTCCGAGACATTCGGGATTTCGCGTCGGAGAACGTAGCGACGCAAATTCTTCGGGTAAATTGAATTTTTCTTCCCCGGCCTCTGTGCAAAGGAAGAACGGGACAAATTGAATGGCAACGTGGAAATATTATATCTCGCCCGAGATCCGACTTATTTTTCGCCTTCGATTCACACTTCGTTGATTCCGATACGATGCTTGATCGCCTCGCAATACCATCCCTCGCGACCTTATTCGATGTATCCGATAATACTTGAATCCCGATCCTCGCCTTCCAAGAAGTAGCCGTGCGTTTGATGAACGTTATTAGACGAACGGTAACGAAACACGATCGCGATATAACAAAGGCTTGTGTAGGTGCCTGTTCTCCAGTTTGTTCCATTACGACGCTAACATTAATCTATACGAAGTCGCGCGATTTTTCTTAATTTATTCCTGAGGCTTGTTGCCATAGTATTGCTCCAAGGAGGAATAAACGAGGTTTATTTAGGGTTTCTTCGATGTCCAAATAGATGTACAGTTAGTCTCGTACGTATTCCGAACCATCTATGTTTATTTGAGACATTTGTGTGAATTGAATGGTAGGTTTGACATTTTTAAATACATGTTTCGTTATAAATATGTGGATAAAGAGACTTTACTGTTTATAACGAAGAATTTAATTTGTAACACCAAACCTATTTAACGTAGATAAACTTCCTCGATAGACACAGAGAGCACGAATTATTATAGAACTGACCAAAATTGCGAAGCATGCACTAAGAAATACCCTGAAACTGACTATCAGAGAATTATCCGTCTATTTCTAAAAGATTCATAACTACGCTCCTTTTTTCGGACCGTCCTAGGTAGGTTTGCCGTGAAATATTCCTGTATCGTTATTTTCATCAGATCTGCCGTGGTCGGGGCGTTGTTAATAATTCTGGGACAATTATAGCGTAGTTTAAAGCCGGGAAAACCGACCAAACCGTATACCTTTAATACCTCCCGGCCTTAGCAAGGTCGCGAAGCTTTAGTCGAAAGTTCAGGATATTGCGTGTGAATTCTGTGCGGTGACAAAGATCCATGCGACGGTGCTCGGACGTGAATCGTCCCCTCGAGTTTACTGCGGAGGACAAGGACACTTGGTGTGTGCGATTGCATTTGTCAATACGCTAATCTTCGCGCATTGTCGTGGTTCCGCTGTGTCTCTCGTTGTACGTGGTACCGAACGTGTGCGCCACGCGCGAGCCTTTGTACAGGTAAACACGAAACCTATGTGTTTTACGTGGTCGCGTATAGATATACATATACCGTGGCGCACACGTTACGTATATACAAGCGTATCGTCGAGCACGCGAGCTAGCTTGTCGCGCTTATTCTGTTTATGCGTTGCGGTATTCAGGCTAACGACGAGTTTGTTGTCCGTCGAGAGTTTCTGCTTGGTGTTCGGGAAGGAGTCGAAAAATAAAAAATAAAAATAAAGGTCGACGCGTGAGAGAACGTATGGAATATCGGCACGAGACGGTCGTTTACGTCGCGTTTGAATCACAGCGACTAACGAGGAACATCTTACCGATTGTAACTCGATGCAAGGGTTGGGGCGTTGAAAAATATTTCACGTGTATCGTTTTATGGGGAATTACGTTCGTGGAAAGGGGCGGAGAAAGTATCCTAGAAGTTGCGAATCGATGTTTAACACTAGGTTTACGAAGGCTCGTTTTAGTCCATTACAAATTTCATCGTCCATTTTTTAGTCATACAAATTTTACGTCCAACCACTTATGCTGACTCTTATCTATGTAGAGAGACCAGCATCACCAAATTCATTTTTCTCGGAGTTCGCTTACTGAAGCATTACTTCGGTACGTGATAGAAAACAGATAAAAAAATCTCTGCAAACCTAACGTCACTTTAATTTCTCAGATACTGAGGGAGGAAGGACGAAAATTGTATGTAAAACAAAAGTTTGGTTTTTAATGAATAGTAACGTGTGGTCTGAATAGAAATGTTGGCAAAGAGCATAGGTGACGGTACTGTTGATGTAAGAGGATTGGTTGCAATGCTTTCCTCCCTTACTGGGAAAGTAAAGAATTAAATAAAAGATAAAAGACGTTGGACGGTGATCGATGCTAATGGACCAACGCGAATATCCCAGGAAGCTTGAGAAAGCATCGAAGGAAAATTCGCAAGCGCACGTTACGGGGCAAACAAGATTTTCGCGGGTGGGGATGAAATTTCAAGACTATCAGCTTCTTTTACTTTTCACAGAAAACTGTTATAATTCCTATCTATTGCAAACGTAAGTTCAGTGGATTTACGCTTTGACGAGGAAACAGCGTAAGATAAAAGGTCGTCTAATTCAACATGCAACAAAGAAATCTTGAATATCGTAGAAAAACGAAACGTCAAATGCATTTTCAAGATTACTTCGTTACTCGTTTGCGAGATTAAACGGTATTGCGCGGTGAGGAAAACTTTCATTTGCGTTCTTTGTACAAAGAAATATTCTTAATGTTATTTTATGATATTTGTCCTCTATAAACCAAACGTTTATAATTCCCCAGGGAATTTTGCTGGAAATAATTTTGTTTTTTGATTTAAAAAAGGTCTTACATGTGTAATTTGCTTGGTGCTTGGTCCAATAATAAATGAGAGTCAAAAGAAATTTTGATCTGACTCTTTCCTATAACTCTATTCTACTCTTTCCTATTAATGTATGCGAATAGAAAAATGTGCTGAAAAATAACAGTATTTAAAAATTAGTAAGAACAGTGGTACACTTTGTTTCTATTCTTACTAATTTAATTTTCAAATCCTCTCATTCGGTATACATAATTTTCTATACATTATTTATGTCATTTATTCGTAGAATCTTTTTCTAATAACCTACATCATCCAAATCCTTTCTTTTTTTCTTCATTTATCATTACCATCTCAACCAATTTACACATGCAGGAACAACTTTCAATAACCTTCTTTACGATTGTTTCCTAGAGTAAATTACTCATACAGCTGGGAAGTGTATCACCAGTGTGAGACACGTAATCTGAGGTGGTTAGTCAACATGAACATTTCTACATCCGTGACGCATGTAATTTTCCACTACGACCAAACAATGGAAGACACGATTACCCGATCTCTTAAATATTTTGAGCAACAAGATTTCAAAGAGTATACTGCGGATTCGTTAAAAATACCACGAAACTGATCTCTGTTAGGCAATTAATATTACTAATATTAATATAGGAGTGTATACCGAGTGTAGATATTAATTCTGTTACCTTAACATTTCATTATTTATAACTTTAGTTTAAATAGAAATATTTCCTGGCCATTTCGATACATTAAAATGCCATTACTGCTTCGTAGTAATTAACTGTAATGATCAGTTTCGGTGTGAGTGACTGAGGGAAGATTAAAAGTTATGTGGTTTCCTTTTCTAAATAAATGGTAAGTTTACTTCAGAAAGGCGCAGAATTAATTCCTACGCCTAATATTAATATCAATATTACTCTTGTTTCTGTAAACTTCGAAGATAAATTAATCAAAATCGAACCATTATTGGTGACGTGGCGATCAATGTGTTAAGGGATGGACACGTGTTAATTGTTTTCAACCATTCCAATATATTCAGACGTGTACCACCTACCAAAAATCGCCACGGACTTTCCAGACAAACTAATATAATATTCACGTGTATAATATTGGGCTGTCTGAAAAGTCCATGTCGATTTTTAGTAGGAGGTACAGGTCTGAATATATCGGAATGACTGAAAACAAAACAAATGTGTACATTCCTTAACAGGTGGAAAGGTTGTGGAACAAAAAATGGTACATATATAATTCAATAAATATACATCAAAATTCAAATATGCCTTTGAATTTTTCTTAAAAATACGAATGACCTTTCCGGACAACACAATATTAAATTATTCGTAAACAGAGGTACTCACCTTGATGCCGCTCCGTCTCTGTTGCTTCAAAAGAACGTTCTCCGGCTTCATGTCGCAGTGAATGATTTTGTTCTTGTAGAGAGCGTCGAGGCACTGAAGCAACGAGTGCGCGAACCTCCTGACGAGCTGCATGCTGAAGCCCTGGAACTTGTTCTTCTTGATCAGCTCGTACAGGTTCATACTGAGCAATTCGAAGGTGATGCACGTATGGAAACGGAACGTGAACGAGTCGAACATGTGTATAATATTCATCGTGTCGTTCTTGTCCTGTTCCCGAAGCTTCCTCAATATCCTGATCTCCTCCTGAGCCTGACGATGGAACCTCTTCTCGTTCCTGACCATCTTCAACGCGACCAGTTCCAGCATCTTGTGATCGTACGCTTTCACCACTTGACCGAACGAACCCTTGCCGATCACCCTGAGCACCTCGTACCTGTAGGCCACGTGATCATGGGTCACGTGGATGTAGGAACCCTGATCGTTGTCGTAGTCGTTGTTGTTCGGTCGGCCGATGATGCCCGGCCTTTTCTTCGCGTTCGACCCGATGAAGTATATCTGCGGGTAGGCGAAGACCTCGGTGTGCTCGTAAGGAGTGAGCTTGTCCGAGAATAACTTCAACGCCACCTCAGGAGTGATGGCGAGTCTCCTCGCTTTGCCGCTAGCGGTGCCGCTGGAACTGCCGTCAGCGCGGCCGTTCTTCACCAGGGCGGTGCTCGTCTGACTGTTGGGCTGCGTGTGCGAGTTGTGACTGGAATTGTGACTGGAATTTTGACTCGAATTGTGGCTCGAATTGTGACTGGTGTACGAGCCCAGGCTGAGGTTCAGGCTGTCCGAGTTCCCGATCAGGCTCAGCAGGCTGTTGTTGGCGCTCGAGCTCAAGCTTGGCAGGTGAGTGCCGACCATGTGACCGGGATGAGCCAAGTGACTAGGCGACGACTCGCTGGTGGGCTGCTTCAGGACCAACGGCGTGAAGGGCTTGTTGGCCTTCAAC
This sequence comes from Hylaeus volcanicus, assembly GCF_026283585.1. Classification (NCBI taxonomy): domain Eukaryota; kingdom Metazoa; phylum Arthropoda; class Insecta; order Hymenoptera; family Colletidae; genus Hylaeus; species Hylaeus volcanicus. The sequence continues at coordinate 24,249,920 of NC_071978.1, read as the reverse complement.
GGTGGCAGATGATTGTTCTCGTTCGACGAGATGTACGTCTGCGTCAGCATCGTGCTCGCGGGTACGAACGAATTCGGTCTTGACAGGGGCATCTCGATTGTGCTTGCCGATATCGTTAAGCTAGTCATTTGTGTCCATTTGACGGTGATTTAGAAGCGTGTGGTTTACTCGTCCTTCTTTTCGAACAGAGTTTACCTCCGAGAGATCCACTTCCGTCTTCTACGATACCTCGGTGTTTGTCATCGCGACCGTTCGACGATTACTCGTACAGATAAGATAAGGAACAATCGGACCCATCGATCGCAAATATGTGATTGTGCCCTCTCAACGTCTCTTTATTCCCACGCTAGCGATATTCTCTGACGCGTTACAATGTATTGTCGTTTGGATATAAAACATGTTGGTTCATTATGGTTAACGCTAGCCGAGCAGAATCGTTATACGTAGCTCGTCTCGTAGAAATTTTCTAGACTTCGCGGATCCACGGTCGATTTATCGTGGGATGGTGCGAAGCTTCATCTGCCGTCGAACGGACGCTTCGCGACGATCGTGGTTCTATGTTTCTTTCCTTTCTTTTCTTTTTTCTTTTATTTTAAATAAATTAATCGACTAATTAACGCGATACTTTCAGTCTCGTTCTCGTCTGTGTCGAAATATGAATGCGTGAAATGCTTCTTTTCTTTTTCTGTTTTATTCCAGTGCGACGAAGTTCGAAAATTATGTCTCTCTCTCGAAACGTGGCCAAACGTGTTCCCGACGGACGGGCCCTCGACGAGTGCGCAGCGTCGGACTCGTTAGAAACCACTCGACGGGATGTTTCTCGATCCCAAAACACCGGAGCGTGAAGACTCGGCACACGTGCGGTTCGAAATAAAATCGATCGTCTAAAAATATTTTGTCGAGAAGAAAAAAAAAAAAAAAAGACTCGATGTAAATGCAGCGGACTAGAAATTGCGATGCAATTCGCTTGGCGACGATATGAGCGGTATGATGACCGACCCCCTCCGGTTGGTGTCTTGGGTCTATTTTTTTCTATTCTCTTTGTTCGGGTGGTTTCGTTCGTCACGAGAACGCACCCCTCGGCACGGCCACGACGCACGAATGAGAAAAATAAGAGGAACTATGAACCCACCGTCTGACGTCACTTCCGACCACGCACAGCTGTCTACCCCCCTGGGAATTATTCATCCAACTCGTATTAATTCCCTTCGTCGCTTGACCCTTCGCTCGTTACCACCAGCCAGTGTCTCCACCTTCTTTACCGCATGGAAACGATGTGCTCCTTTTACCTTCGTGCGAGCTTTCGAACGTCTAATTTTATAATCTATCGTGCACGAGGGCAAACGCATCGTGCGAAAACTGTCTACCTCCTAACCGGAAGTTATTGGCACCGGGCCGACCAAGTTTGACCACTTCGCTCCATCGAACCTTTTCCTTTGCTCCGCGAAACGTATATCTCCAATGGAAACTCGTGCGCGTATCTTTGACTTTGCGAATCGCTCTTCACCGCTTCGATAGACGCTCTCCGACAGATTCGCCTTTCTCGAACCGTAATCACTGACCAGAAGCGCCATACGATTCGTATCGGACGACTCGTCGCAAGGATCCGTGGATTTTCGTCATCAGACGCGTCCTCGTCGTGCACGATTCTCGATCGTCGATGTTCGTCGATACATTTCAACGACCGTAATTCTTCGCATCCCGAGACTTTACGATTCGCGTGATTACGATTGAAAGAAATTTTCGAGCGTTCGCGAGAACAGTTATTCGTGGTATCGATTGAACATTATATCTTCTATTTACAATGCGTCGAGGAATTGATCGATAGTTCGCGCGTGCTTGTCGCCGAATCGTTCACATTCTATGCGATCGAAATTCAAAGAAACTTTGTCATCGTCACCGGCATCGAATCATGCGAAATTCCACCGGCACCGACATATCATATCACCCCTGCGGCGGCTCCAAGCCGAAATCGAGCCACCGTGTTGCCAGACGATATACTGAATTTCTCGCACGCTCGGTCGTGGACCCCGTACGCATGAAAATCGAAGCAAACACCGCGAACACGAAGAACGTGGCCGCACCTTGATAACTGTTTACAAGTGAAACTCAGTTCTCTCGGCATTAATCGTTCCGACTCCTGTATCCGGGTGCTTGTTCACTGAGAACCAGACGAATCGGAGAAATGGGTGGATGTGTACAGGAACGACGAATTTTTTTCATAGAAACAAAGACGACACGAAGCGGAGTTCGTCGCTTCTGGCACACTGACTGGCTGGCTGGCTAGCTGGCTGGCTGACTCTCTTTCTCCCTCCTCTCGCCACGCCGCGTCTTCTATCTCTCTCGCGCCGCCACCATGTTTATTCTTTTTGTACCCCCGTTAAACGTTGTGTCAGGACGGTTTAGAAGGGGTAGACGACCAGCCAAACGGATGAACCGGCCAGACTAAATCGCCGATGCACGATCTCGCGTTCTATTTGCCTTTCGAAGCCCTTAGGTATCGAACAAAAGCGACGCGACGTAAGAAATCTTCACGGTTAGGCGATGTTGCACGACGCTTCCGGTGGTAAAGACCCCTCCATCGTGATTTTCGCGATTATCGAGACGAGACTGCTTTCATTCCCGCGATGTCTCCTGTGTACCTGTATATTCGATATACAGGTGTTTTTGTTGCCCCTTCCCCGTTCCTCGGTGTCTAGCACGCGTGCATTAATGATGTTGCTCGTTCAATTCCGATGAGCGGTCGGTAACGCTTCTTTTGTCGCGTACGACTCCAATTTTCTTTTTACTCAATTCCGGCACAAGTTTTCACTGAGAAATTAACACTACCGACTCACAAGGCACTCAAGTCGCGAGGACTATTTCTCTATTCATAAAGAAACGCCTGCTGCGACACCCACGCATGCACTCTCACGTACACGACAGTTGTGCTAGCCGCACGCACAGATGTCCACACGTATTCCTGTTTCGAAGCCAAAGGGAGGCCATAAACTGAAACTTTACCTAGATGGTTATCGACCGCGATAGGTTAGTCGCGGTGTTTCTTATTGAACGATACCGGTAAAATTATTTTGGGTTAGTTCGTTGGAAAACTATTTATATCACTCGACATCTTGTCTTAATACAGTTCGTTCTAATGCGAGGAGTGTGTATATCGCGTAATAATAATAATTCGTACTTTTATGACTCCCTTGACCCTTCTTTGTTTACTACGTAGCTCGTGACAGACTCGCGTTTGAAGAGACAATGAGGAGAGAATCGCGGCGTGGTCGAATATAAAACCTTCGCCAAGTGCTAGAGGGCAGCACCTGGCGATACGAACATATGTTATCATTAGTATCCACAGAACCTAACCTGAGCTTCAACAGTCAGAGCAGGGCAGAGGCATTATTTTGACCCGTCAAGAATACTTTCATAAGCTTACAGCTGATATCGTGTCGAATACGTCGTAGTAAATAATAGTGCAACCGAGATGAATTTAACGCCAAAGACGTTTAAAGAGAAACGTTCGTTCGGTAAGTATAATTTGTATTATATCGAGTATATATTTGTTTCTACATGTAATATTAAACAAAAACTGTACAAAATATAGACAGTTTTCCTTTGCGATGTTTTGCTTCTTTTGTGGCATAGTATGCTTTTGTTGTACTGATTATTCGAGTTACGTATTCTCGTATAATCTTAACACAGAAACTACTCATTTTATAACGAATATGCATAATTAATACGAATAAGTTATATAATATGTTTAAAAATATTATTGATTATACTTTTCTTTTTTACTCAAAATTTCATAAAACTGTAGCGCAACGAGTTGCTGATGTAGAATTGATTAAAGAACAACATCCAAGTAAAATACCTATTATCGTTGAACGATATTATGGGGAAAAGCAGCTACCAGAGCCGGACAAGTCCAAATTTTTGGTGCCAGATTACTTAACTGTAGCAGAACTTATAAAAATAATTCGGTATGCTTTAATATATTTTATATTGTAATTTACCTAAAATATCTTTATCTAACTCATGGTTAATAAAAACTGTTTATTGACAATAATCTACAGACGTAGGCTACAGCTTCACCCAACACAGGCATTTTTTCTATTAGTAAACCAAAGAAGTATGGCAAGCGGTAGTATGACTATGGCACAACTTTATCAAAGAGAAAAAGATGAAGATGGCTTCCTTTACATAGTATTTGCTAGTCAAGAAGTATTTGGGTGTTAAATGCACTAATATAGTATAAAAGTAAGTTTAGATAATTACAAAAATTTGGTTTAATTTGGAATCATTAATTTCAATCATATATAATAATAGAATAATTATAATTTTCTTTGGGTATTACAACTTGTAGGTAAAATCAAATTTTTGTTGGGGATATACTATGTGCTAAATATTGTTAAGGACCCTTAGAAAGGACTTTAGATCTGCTGTTACTTATGTCTGCCTTTAACCGAATATGCAGAATCTTTGTGATCGACTTGCAGTACCTGCTGAAATTATTAACAAAACAATCATAATTGACACTTGTGTGTTAAATTGTTACGGTGCTTTGGGCCTTCAGCATATGCATCAATCATATTTTATATGTTAATATATAAAATTAACTTAGTTTGTTATTGATGACAGTACTTTTTATTTTGAACAATGACAAACTAAAACAATGAGACGTTAAACATATCTAAAGGAATTATTCTTAATAGGTAAGGAAATTACCTATATAAATTTTGCAGCTAGTATCGTTAGGTTTTGTTTGCTTTACATCTCATGAATATAATAAATTTTAAACGTGTGTGAAAAAAGAAATATAATTGTATAAATAATACAGTATGAGTAGTGGCCAGTTATACTTGACAAACAGTGTATTGTATCTACAAAGAAAACTGAAATCGAACATTTCGTCTGTATTTTTATTATTATATAAATGTCTAAAATGTTATCACAATTATGTGTTATAATTTATAAATACAGTAAACGGTTCAAATTCTCAGTAGATGTATGAAATTTTAGGTGACGAAAGGATAAGTTTTTTACATTATTTGGAATGGTACCTACAAATGAAAACAACTGGTAGGGCGAAATCTGTTCTTATATTCAAAGATACTGAAATATTAATGAAAGTGTTCATGTGTACAGTTACACAATATGCAACATGTATTGGTATGTGATAATGTTATTAGACTTTAACCAATTTACCAACTATAACACTATTATGAACTTTTATTCACATAATATCTTTTGCTATTTGATACTTATAATACGTGAAATTTAATATTTTGAATTACATTTTAAATTTGAAAAAGTTTGAAGCGCACTTGTCTTTAATTTTCATATTAGTAAATTAAATAAGAAACAAAAGTACCTGGCATTACAGTTAATGATGAATATAATTGATTATTGTACCAATAAGAGAAATCTACAAGACTTGAAAATCCAACAGTAGACAAAAATGTTGACCTTGACTAATTTCGTTGACGTTAACATTCTATCGCGAAGTTTCTTTATTAATGTAAATAAATCATAGCATTTTACATGAGTTATAGCGAACAAATATTCAAAGAATATATAATTACGTGATTTTAGGTTATATATACCATTTAAATCGAATTATATTTGATATTTCGAGATGATATTACTATTAATAGTATATGTTTTTAAAGTAATTTTAGACAACAACAAAAATCGACTTTCACTTTGATTTGGGATATTTAGACCTTAATTTGATTACATTAAACTTTCTAGAGGAATAACAACAAAAACAGGGCTTTCTGCAAATATTACTAAATATCTGTAAAAATCTAATAGTGATACGATAATAAAGATAAGAATTTTATTAATTCATAGGTAAATGTATATTTCAATAATGATAAAATGGTAATGATAGTATATACAACATTAGTGATGCTACTACGGATATTCACGATATGATATGCTTTATTAATACTTGTACAATGACTTAGTGTATTACACATATTATGTAAAAAATTATTTGCAATAAATAAATTTTGCAATATACAGCATTTTATCATTACGATTCTTTCTACCCTTAGAAATTGTTGTATATTCTCGTTTGAAAACAACTTTAAATGATAATATGGCAACTTCCTTTTCCATCATGGCGATACTTCCTACCAACAGTTCCCGAGTTTGCCGAGAACTTGGCGCGACGTACAATTTCCCCAACACGGGTTCGAAATCACCGATCTGTATGCGACCGCGTATCGATGCCAGTAAATGCAATGTCGGGTGGGTATAAAGGTGAGCGGTGGGGTTAGGCACGGGGGGAAAGAGGCAAAGAAAAGGTAAAGGTTAGAAGAGGTTATGAACTCTAACCCACGGATGGTTGACGAAGCTTAGTTGTTGCTATGAACTGTCCAAATGACGCGTAGTCAGATCACTCGTCGTTGTTAATAATAAAGGTAAGTCTACACAAGAATTACTTGTTTACCTCTGTTTAGCTTTTCGTTACCCTACCTACGATAAAGATACATGAAATTCCGAACGATGGCTCGCCCACGTCGTACCAATCTGTGCACGTCCCGCTTAGTGCGTTACACATTGCAAAACCTACCTTTTCTATCATACGGAATGTTAGTAAATAAAAGATCACGTTCACTTAGGCGAGACGACACACTAATCATGTGATATTTTGACATTACCATCGTGCAATCGCGCGTTCCGTCGATAATAAGGTCGCTTTGTTGGTGTTTTTATTTGCTTTCTATCCAGGTGAATTTTTCCAGTAATCTTACGTTTTTGTCTTACGTTCGACTCGAGCGCAGTGTTTAAGGTGTGTTTTGAAATAGAAATAGGTGGTCAGGTTTCTTTACCCTAGAATCGATCGGAACGTTTAAAAACGAACAAACTCGTACGAAATGTTACAAAAACTAGGAACATCGTTTCTTATCTTTAAGAACAAAAGGGGTGACGTCATTATAAATTCTTGTGGAGTATGATGTGTGGAACAATGTAGAAATGATATACGATAACATTTGAATGACTAAAGAAACGATGCGAGATTAGTATTGTAATTTAACGCAATGAGTAGGATACAAGTTAAATCTGTGTCGATGCGGTGATCGAGTAGGTAGGAGGTAACCTTCGGACCCACGAGCGACCTTTACCTGTGAAGTCCGGTCGTATAGAAATAATTACTCTCGAGTGACTATTCTTCTTCACTGATGCTGTTCCAAGAAGTCTCTAGCTAACTAGGAATGACCACTCGAAAGGTTATAAGGCAATGTGGTATTTTTAAAAGGTGATACGTAATTTAACTGACGGAAATAAAGGAATTATTTTTAAGAAAATAAAACGTACAATCACTTAGGTCAAAATTATACAAGATTGTTACCGCGATTTCTTTTGATCCCTTATGCGCTGAAATTGGTCTGTACCTATTTTATCAAATATTATTTCTCGTATCTTACTGTACGATTAATGTAGATCATTTTTTAACAATATTCATCGCGAGCATCGTACGATAAAATAAAACGTACGTAAAATCGATGTCGGTTAAAAGCTACTTTTTGTAAATGTAGTTACGTTTTTATCTGAAAAATATCGAGATAGTGAAGAAATTTTTGATAGCGCGCGGCTACGTTTACGCAATTAACCGTTTGTATTTGACAGTGGCGCATCATACCTTTATGGGGTTCGAGAACAAAAATTTAGGGCCTGATTTGAAGGAAAAACGAAGGAAGGACGTTTTTAATTAATTTCTACTATGCCTAATAGGAGCACACAGGTGCGATGGTGTATCAAGTTAGAAGATGAATTTTTGAAATTAAGGGCCCCTGGGGCAGATGTGTTTTTTTTTGTGTGCAGGTTTAATGCGCCACTGGTGTTTGACCTATTCTCAATCGACGTCGCGACCTCGAGCCTCAACCGATAAGTCATCGCGGGCGTGTATTACGTGACATAACCTGTAACGCTCGTCGAGAGGCCGCTATGCGGTCCTCCACGGCGAATGCTCTCGCTCAGGTAGAAAAGCAGGCAAGCGGGGCGAGAATGCACCTGGCCGGTGTGTCTTGGCGGTACACGAGAGAGTGACCTGCCAACCTGCCAGTACAGCGAACGGTCTGGCTGCGTTCACCTGCGCAAGGTTGCCTTTAAACTTCGACGTTGGTGTTTTCGTGCCCGACCCGTTCGAACAAAGTGAAAAAACGTCTCTACGTGTCCGCCGCGTACGTGTTTGGTCGTTTTCCCGTGGCCTTCTTCGCCGTTAGTTAAGCGAAAAGATCGTTTTTTTGAAACGTAAATATATTCCGCGCGTATTACCGCGTGGCTGGCTACGTTATATTTTCAGAACCGTGCGTGACCCGTGAGAGCGCCAACGTCGACACACGCAAATGCGGTGATACAGGTCGACCCAACAGGTAGTGTATTCTGCGCACCGTCCTCGAACTTTAATGTAAAACACGCCGCACGTATTCTAAGGTCGGTGGAAAGGAACGTTGCGAGTCGTTCCATGAAAATATTTTCAATCTTCGAACAGTGTAAAACGACGAAAACAAGTAACCAATTTTTCACAAACGCACGGGCGTCCGTAGTTTCACACCTTTGGCTCGCGTTGACCTTTCCCCGAGTTAATAACCATATTTCGACTCGCTGCTCGATGGACTTCACACAGTGGCGCACGAAATTCCGTTGAAGATACAATCTCTGGAACACGTACGATAAAGACACTTGAGATAAAAGCCGGATAGAAATGATACGATTAAGTGTAGCGTATACTAGTGTAGATTATTTTCCGTCTTGATCGATGTTTTAAGTCCAGGTTGATATAATTACTTATACTACCAACAAAAAATATGATGTTTGACTTAGCAGTGTAAACAATATTGTCAGAAAATTCGTATTTGCAAGAAGAAGTTACACGAAGATTAAGAATAACTGAAGATTGTAAAAACATACTCCCACGGCTACAAGTTTCCAAATAGAAATATAAAAATTCGGTAAATTATGTCAAATCTCAACCGAATGTTCTTCTTGTCAAGTAGAATACGTTGATGTTTAACGGTGCCGCGTTTGGAAAAAAAAGGGACTGGTGTCGAATTACTGTCATGAGATTCTTAATAACGAAAAAGAAATGACGTTGAATTTCATGCGTGACACTTCCGCGAGATCGAATATACATGTAGTATTATTGATCGCGAAGGTAGTGCTGTGTAACCGACGATATTTATTTAAAAGTCTCGATTCCGGTTGGAATTTTGAATCGCGTGTTTCGTTAGGAAGTAGCCACCGGGTTTCCAAGTTGAAAGTTTATCGTGATTAGAAAGGGTGGCAGAGAACGTTCCTGTAATACGATGTAACGAGCGCGAGGTCTAAGAATGTTAACTATTCGGGGCGAACGGTACAGGCACCGTTTTCTCGTGTTACTGCACTGCGACAGTGGTGACGAAGTCGGATCACGAGTGTATGGAAATGGACCATTCGCTCTATGACAGCCAGCGTAGCATGGCTGTGGTATCGGCATGCGCCTAACCGCGTAGCAACCTACGAACCGAAGAACTCGGGACCCATCTCTTTCACTTCTTAAAATGGTAGGAGGAAAGGGTTGCGGCGGGTAGGGGCGGACGGCAAATGCTCCAGTTTTCATTTTTATACCGTGCCGATGTTTAGACCTTTAAACGATACAATCTGGCTGCCTAGATAGGATCCGACTATACACAATCACGATTTGCCCCGATCATATTCGTTGGAACGTTTTCTTTTAATATCAAAATGTCACGGAATGCTCGCAGTAAATGGTACATTTGTTTAGGGGCATCATTTTCGAGTCAACGTAATCAGGAATATCGAGTACTTCTTGCAAGGGTAGTTTGGCAACTCGAGAATTTATAAAAATGTTAAGCTCAACAGAAATGTAGTTCAAATGATCCTAGTAACGTATCTATTTTTTGTTTCGACAGCGAAACGATCTTAGAGAGATTTCTTAAACCTTTTACGAAATTACGAGTCCTCGGTAGGTTATGGATATTTTTATGTTGAGAATCGATAAAAAGTAAATTGATCTGTACCATTTAAAATGATTGAAAAATAATTCCTACACCTAATAGCGATATCTTGGGATACTATTTTTCTTTGACGGTATTTCTGTGAATGTCACGTACGAAACTCAAGTGGCATTTTTGTCTGTCGAACTTTACGTCATTGAACGTCAAGCAGACACCGATTGTTTAGGAAACACGTACCGCGCGTACTGTGACGTCAGCGTAAAAATATTTTGCGATTACACGTATCGCAACGATGTGGTTTTTTTTACAGAAAGAAATGGACAGGGATCATAGGGAACAACGGGATCACGATAATTTAAATGAAATCGAGGGGGAACGAAAAATAGGAATGGATTTTCGTAATTTGTCTCATCACCATGGCGTGGATCATGTAGCTGATGTCGAATCGGAGGTGTTTATTATTTACCTTCTTTTTTTTATTAGTGCCTCTTTAAAAAAATATTTGTAGAATTCAAAACAATTTTTTCTGTACAATCTTCTTCATCAATGTTCTTGTAATAGCAAAATATTTTTATGAAGAAATGTTTTTCATTTCTAATTTTAAATTCCTATCTTAGGAATAATTTTCTCTGAATTTTACAAATTATTTACGTTGTCCTCTTATTCATATGATCATACGAATTATTATTTTTATTCAAAATTCCTTTCGAGGAAAAAAAAATAAGCTTCACGTTCGTCAAAATTATTTCCTACAACTTCGATCGTTTTTCTTTTATTACAGCGAGATATGAAAGTTGATCAAAACAATTGCTTTGAATATCTACATGATGATAAAATAGATCAGAACTTAGGAAGAAATTTTCTTAATGTAGCGCATCATCTCGCTATGGTGCGTTTGCGATGTATTAATTTGTTTAAGTGTCAAGAATAAAATCGTGTGACTTCTACGACCTTTTTTTTTTTGGATTGATTGACATCATAAATTTTCGATATATTTTCAGAGAGACATGGAACGGGATCAGAACAATCACGTTGATAACGTACACGATGAGAAAGTTGACCATAAAATGGGTAGAGATTTTCGTAACTTAGGATCTCATGCTGGCATGGTTCACTTACACTCGGGAATGGAGCATTTAAATAATGTCGACGTAGAAGTATGATTTTTTACTTATTTTTTATGTTTTTACAAATTTTATATTTATTTTATACTTGATTGGTTTTCAGGTAAAATTGGCCAGAGATGTTCGTGGCTCTTTAGGTTTGGGACTATCGCTAGAATTGTGTGTAGTCTGTGGAGACAGGGCTAGTGGAAGACACTATGGAGCAATAAGTTGCGAGGGTTGCAAAGGTTTCTTTAAACGTAGTATTCGAAAACAATTGGGTTATCAATGCAGAGGAAGCAAAAGTTGCGAAGTTACCAAACACCATAGAAATCGGTGTCAGTATTGTAGACTTCAGAAATGCCTTGCAATGGGGATGAGGAGTGACTGTATGTCTGTTTGGAGTATCATATGTAACACTGAAATGTCTTTTATATATTTAATAATTACCCTAAGTCACATAAAATATGATGTAAACATGAATTTTGAACATTGCAGCTGTTCAACACGAGAGAAAACCAGTTTTGGGTGAATCCGCGGGAGCAAAAGTCGGAAATCGAAGCCCTAGAGTTAAACCAGAACCACAGCAATCAGTATCTGAAACACCTTCGACCTGGGAGCAACCCGAAAGTCCTAGTATGGAAGATCAAAGTAGCGATAGTGACCTCAGCGATGCGTTAACATTAGCAAGAGAACGGTTACTTATTTCACATGCATTGGATAGCATGGCTAAGCTTATTGGAGATGTATGTTTCATTTATGTGATACAATTCTATTTATGCGATACTACAGTTACGTTTATGATAATACTGTATATTCTTATTTAGAGCGTTAATGGTTCAAGTGAACCAGAAGAAGAGTGGACTGGTCAGTTAATTTCTGAAAGGCATACGCTATTTGAGTTAAGAGCACCTAGCCCAGCCCCCGCGTACTTATCGATACACTATATTTGTGAGAGTGCTGCTAGATTACTTTTTCTGTCAGTTCACTGGGCAAGAGGAATTCCCGCGTTCCAAGCATTACCGTACGTAATTAAAAGATGCGAATATTAAGTGAAGTTACGAACATGATCATTGCAATCTCGTGCCTTTATTATAGATCCGAAGTTCAAACAACATTGGTACGCACTTCTTGGGGACAGCTTTTTACTTTAGGTCTTGCACAATGTGCATACACTCTGTCTCTTCCTAGTATTTTAACATCAATAATAAATCATTTACAAGCTAGTATTGCACAGGAAAAAATTACAGCTAGTAAAGTAAAATCCGTAACAGAACATATATGTAGACTACAAGATTGCGTTAGTTCACTTCATAAGTTACAAGTGGATTCTATTGAATATGCGTACCTTAAAGCGTTAACGCTTTTCAGTGCTGGTGAGTAAGATAAAGCCTTTCGTTGTAAATATAATCCTATTTTATATTTATCGAATTTCTGTTTTTCAGACAATATTTTAGCCGGGGTTTGGCGTAAAAAAGTTGAAGTTTTACAAGAAGCTGCGTGGACAGAGTTGCAACAACGTGTTGCATCTGACCGATTACCTCGCCTTCTTTTGAGGCTTGCACCACTTCGTTCAATTAACCCTAGGGTTTTGGAAGATTTGTTTTTTGCAGGTCTTATCGGTAGAGTAAGCGTAGCTAGTGTTGTGCCTTATATTCTTACTATGCACGATTACAAAACTGAACCTGAAAGTCATATGGGGTGACAATTACTATCTGTGCAATGTAAGTCGTGACCTATCAAAGTGATATATATATATATGTATATAACGTATGTATACATACGTTAGTGTTGAATGCCTTGAATATTTTTATACACTGAGAAAGAAAGAAAAAACAGAACGAGGCAAAGTTAATCTTTATTTTTCATAAAATGGACTACGATTCTTTACATGCCTCTTTTTAAATAAAGGTGTTGAAACTCAGGGTAGTATTTTAACTTGTTAATCAGATATAATATCTAGTTTATAATGTTCTGATTAACATTCTTTTATTTATTATATATTGACTGCCTGATGTACAAAACTTTCCATATTGTTACTAAAACTTACATTAATATCATTTTCACTGCTATAAATTTATCGTTTCAATTCGAATGTAGCAGTATCATATAAATATATAAATACTTTGTTATGTACTTCTCAAGGACGTCAATATATCTGGAAAGTTTTGTATCGGCACACAGTCTAAAAAGAACGTGCGGGGCAATATTATTATACTTATAATTTATTATTAGTGGAAGATTAGCCCTTGACCGAATTAGTAATTTGGTACTGTATTGATTAAAATTTTTTATTTAAAAAGTATAATTATTGAAAAAGTTGATTGACATATTTTTTTTTTCAAATTGTTCTTTCGATGTAATGCAAATCTAAAATTAGAAAAAAAATCAAATTACACGTACACTGAGCTTTCCCAAGAAAATTGATATATTAATAATAATATTTCATTATAATCGATGCATTTCCGTCCGTCAAAAGAAGTCATTACCGTCTTAGTTTTGATGAGGATCAAAATTCAAGCGTGTCTTTAGACGTTAATATAAATGCCACGATTTTTTTAAATGGTACTATTTGAATATTTGCATTAGTACTGCAAGAAAGTAAGAAAAGAAGATAATAATTCTACATAAGTTTAGTACAAAAGAATCGCATATTTCGTTATTATTGAAGACATTGCTTAATCTTACTTTGACCATGCAACTGAAATATGCACATATTTTACTTATTTTCCTAGAAACTGATCATACTACATGGTATATTTCTAGGCTGTGTTTTATTGTAGTTTAAGAATAAAAAATGCATTGTGTTTAATGGTTCTTTCAAAATCATAGGACGTGCAATAGTACTAACTCGTAAAAATGAATTAAACGTGGTAAATATTCCATAATCCTAATGTATTGTCAACATAGGTAATAGAATAGTCAATTTTATGTTTTAAATTGAAAATTGACATAGTTCAAATAATACGGTATTAATTAAATTCGTTAAACTTCAAGTATTATTTACTTCTTCAAAAGGGACAATAAAAATATATTTTTTATGGAAAGCAGGAATACTTATCAGATTAGAAGAAGTGTATTAAGAATTAATGTATATGCGTTTACTTAACCGAATGTACATTTTATATCTTATTGTTAACTGTAATTAGATAACCTAATATTGAATATACAGATAGTAGCAAAAGTAGCATTAATGGTTGTAGGTTAAGATTATTGATAAAAAAACAATAATCTTGTATATTTAATGTTATTAATAATGTTTAGATCATTGATATTTTTCCAAAATATATTGAGGTGAGTCGTTAAATATTTTTAAACTATCCAGATATGTTAATGCTCACTGAAAATGTTTTTGCTGGTTATGAGATTTCCATAAACATCTTCATAATTTATAAGCGTGTATTATATTTGTAGCAATGTTTAATATCTACTTAAACGTAAGCATCTTCTTAAATTCGATAATCCAAAGATTAAACAACAATACATTTTTTTACAGATATTCGTGTAAATTATACTTGATTGAAATTTGATATAATTCTTAGACACTACTAATAGTATTCAATAATTTTATTTTAATTAAGAATAGCTACAATTTCATCATAAAATGGCACTGTGGTGCATTGTATTAATGATGATGATTTTGCATAAAATTTAGTCCTGCACACAATGATGTCGACATTGATACATTTGTACCTTCTGGAAGAAACTGTTATTCATTGTACGTTATTATGTACTACAATAGTCTAACAACAAAAGATGTAATCTAAATCAAAATTATCTCTCTATGGTTCATGTATTTTGCGTAATGGAATTTTTATGTGTGAAATATTTGAAGGACAATACATTTAAAAAAGATTTGACCTGTGCAAGAAACAAATGTGTAAATATAAAATGTGCCTGGATGAAAAAAAAAAAATATTTATATTAAATCTAGTAGTTTTGTAATTATGTAAGTTACGAAATGCAAGAGACCTGAAGATTGTTGCCCCCTTCAGTTTTATTATATTGAAGAATTATATGTATATGTGTATATGTACACATGTCTAATTGTGGTATAACGTAAAATAACACATAATTGAAATAAAAGAATTAACGATTAGCTTGTAAGTTTACCTGGAGTTTTTATTTTTAAAACGCGTTATCCCCGGAAAAAGAACACGTATAACTAAAAATGACTCACTGAGGGGGGACACGGAGGGACCCAAATATTCACAGTTTAGACTCGTCCCTGCGTAGTGACTCACATCCCAAGATTGCTTGTAGAGGCGCTTTGCCGCCATAGCCGCTTTATCCGCTCGTGTTTGTGAATTGGTTTTTCTTATGAAAGTCGGAGTCGTTGAGTGAACTTCGGTACGGTTAGTGGTCGGTGGAATACTATGGACGCAGAAAACGTCGCGTTTGGTTAAGTTCCATTATTAATCCGTTTTTCTCAGCGAGAAAATCAGTGTTCTAACCAACGCCACCGAATATTTTAATGCTCCTGTAAAACCGGCTATTCCACGGACAGGTAGACAGGTATTCCAATCTGTTCGACCGTTTGGAAGTTGGGTGACACACCTCCGAAGAACTTCCCATCTAACTGGTTTTTTTTCTTCACGGAAAATACGGACAGAAGTAAGGTTACACGACAGATATCTGTGGACGTTCATTTTCGGGCCCATTTACACGAATCCGTAGAATCAGTGCGATACGTATCGTGACAGAACGCAATTTTTAAAATATCACCGAGTGTTTTCACAACAGTGTCAAATAAAATGTTGTAACAGTGGTGTTTCCTCCCTCTCGTATTATGCGTTGCTATCTCGTGGCGGGAAATTGGTTTTGAAGAAGTAAACGTCATTAGGTATGTATCGTAGAAATTACATTTGTACGTAACCACGCTAAAAATAATTTACTGGTTTCTTTAATTTCTGTGATTTCAGTGTTCCTTTATCTAATGTGTCATTTGTTTGCATATGTCATACGCAATCGCTATTTCAAGTAAATCAACTTGCGACTCGACGAATCTTTATAAAATATATAGATGACGAATTTGGCGGTGCTTACGAGCTTATGCAAATAGATCTCTGACAAGCAACTTTATGTTTCGTTTTTTTTTTCCTCATATTGTATTTATCTTGGCAATTTTCGTGAATATTTGCCGTCTAACTTGCGCAACGGAAATGCAATTCATCTGGTAGAAGCGTTGGGAAATGCACAAACATTACGTGTGCCCGTTAAGAAAACCGCTTTTTTTTTTGTTGATAATGGCTTTTTTTTTTGCACGCTTCGTTTTCATCGGCAATCATCCCTTCATGATTACAGACGATGAGTTTCACTAGTTTCTTTTTATCTTCAGTTTTCAGCTGGCCTCCCCCCTCTGTGATTATTCTTCGGATAACGAATTTTGAGTTGCGATTAGGAAAATTCTTAATTTT
The DNA here is from genome assembly GCF_026283585.1 of Hylaeus volcanicus. Classification (NCBI taxonomy): domain Eukaryota; kingdom Metazoa; phylum Arthropoda; class Insecta; order Hymenoptera; family Colletidae; genus Hylaeus; species Hylaeus volcanicus. The sequence continues at coordinate 24,233,444 of NC_071978.1, read as the reverse complement.
ATTCGACGACACACGGGGCACACGGTTTATCCATAACGACCGCTACTGGCTGTACTCTTGCATTACCGAGAATTCTTTGGAGTTTTGGCTTTTCCCGGAAGGCGATGCTTTTTATCTTCTCATCAACGATCTGATTAAAGCTTTCGAAACTTAACAAAAAAAAAAAAACAAACGAACAAGCAACACAAATGCCGAAATCGGCACACAAGTGGACATTTTGGAGGTCTCTGCCACATTATTTTATTTTTTTTCGTATTTCATGTTCGTGCACCGAACGTTAACGAATCGCTATTAATGATTTATCGAAGCATTCAACTTCGAATGTAACGATAACTCAGTCCATACTATAATTCATCATTCGTTGTATATACACTTCTGCTGTTACAATCATAACAGTTGTCCATTATTATTTAATCTCGTATCGATCAAAACTCACGCTGCAATAATGAAATACCAATTATCATTGAGTTTCAATGATTGGATTTTTAACATCATTGTACGATTCTTTTTTATTCGTCGGACGATTGTTTCTATTGTTATTGTTTCGTTTCGTTTACGTACAGGCATACGATCGACGAATTCTATTGATAATTTAAAATTCACCGATGGTGTGAGTAAACTACAGTTGTACGGATTTACTGCAATCGATTAATAGTGGTTGTGTAATACGTAGAGGTGTGTGTGTGTGTGTGCGTACGCGCATACACATGATTATACCTGTGCGCGTACTGTGAAATAGTTCTTTGAAGTTTAACTAAATGTTACGTAAATTACAAAGTAAATTGATCTATTTCATAGAATTTTATGTAGTCAAGTAATTATACATAATTATAATAATTGTACAGTCGTTATACGTTATATACGTATTGAAAATTATTTATTAAATTCATGCACTGTATAGAGTGAAGATTCAGTCTCCGTTTCTTTTGAGGATACAGACCAAGTCAAAAGAGAAAATTGTTCGTTATACATTCATGAAGCCTCTGGGATTCTAGAATTTTTGACTATGATTGAATTTTTTAATATGTTTGTAGACATATTGTTTGTAGAAAGAACAAGTGGAGGGGGAAATAGATAGATAAGGCAGTGATGGGCAAAATCCTAGGAATACCCTTCAAACAAACGAACAATGTTGGAAATGATTATTGAAAAAAAAAATTGAGTTAAAGGAAGTTGGGATTGTAAAAGTAGGGGCTTGCCATGCGTGGAAGATACTTCGCAAGGGTGTCTCTTATTTTTTTTAGGACGTTTCTGAAGGCGATTTATTTATCTAAAATAGGAATTTTGTAGTCGAGGGTTCACAGAATGTGGTGATATTTTTTTCAATTGCCCAATGTTGCAAATGATTATTGAATAAAAAAATTAAAACCCTTCGAATAAACCTAAAATTTTCCGATGTGTTTGTCTCGTTTCTTTCTTTGGAAAATGTTCAAAAGAGGAAACGAGACAAACATGTCGGCAAACTTCAGATTTATTCGAAGCCTAGGGTTTTGCCCATCACTGAGATAAGGAACTTCTACACTAAAAAGCACTACTTCAAACAATTTTTCTATCGGTATTAGAAACATTTACATGATCTCATATAGATGTTTTTTATTAAAATATATCAGCTGAATAAAAAAAATATCGATGATGAAATCTCGTAAAATATAACTCTGGGAATTTCCCTATCAAAATATTATTAAACGAACAATATTCTCTTTAGCCCTTTTTTTAGTTAAAGGGAGAATGTATATCGCACTGTATATTGCGATGTAGTTTCCATAGCACAAGTAAATGTTTTGAGAAATACGTTGCATCTAATCGGCGAATAGATTCCTCTCGAGATAACAGAATACTTATAAAATTAGTATGTGACGCGTTGATAGAAGTCGTATAACTCGTAGTAAATAAGATTCAGTTAACGCGAACAGCGGTGCTTTCCCAAGTAATGTTCAAGATAAAGTAAGCGCCGTAACCGTGGAAGTGATAATTTCGTTCACTGATGATTTTTTTTCTTTTCGTTACCTGTGCTGTCACTTGCGTAGCGTGGTCAGAAGTGTCGAGACAGAGTACTGCTATCGCTCTAAAGTTTTCCTTATCGATACAGTACGGTTAACGGATCTCCTGATGAAGTGCTTCAATTTGCTCAGAATATTTATATTGTTGGTTGCCATCATCTCGTATCGAATCGAAACGAATCCGCTAAACGATAACGCAACTAAACGGCGAATTAACGTTTTAGAAAGTGCAAGAGGTCGGCTGGCGACGAGAACGACGAGAATAAAAAAGGAAAACGGAAACGTTCGGCGAAAACTGTGACCGACCCGCCGCCGAAAGAGAAGGAAATCCCCACGTTGGAAGTCCCGGTCTTGGAAGTGAAAAGAAAAACCATGGAACACGCGGTCACGAGATGCGACAACCGGTTGCCGAAACTGACACCCATCACGGACGACTACGAAATCAGTAATCACGTGCTTGGTCTCGGGATCAACGGAAAAGTTGTTCAGTGTTACGACAAAAGTACGAGGGAAAAGTATGCGCTCAAGGTGAGAGATTACTGTCGAAACTGCTTCCGCGAAAAATGCTTTGTTTCATTTCCGTTGATGCTTAGGCGAGTACAAGTCAAAGTGGAACGTTAACCCTAGAATAACAAGCTGAGGTCCAATGAAGCCAAATTCTTTCGTGGTATACAATTTGTAAAGAGCGATAGTTGGCCACCAAGAAGAACGTTTAATGGTGTCAACATTTGGTGCTGTATGCTTGAGGAATTGTAATAGTTATTTATTCGTTGAATCTGGTCTCTGCTGGACCCCAGTATGTAATCAGAGCTGGGTAAAATACGTATTTTAAATAATAAACAGTAAATGAATATTTTATTTCGGATCATGCAAATATTTTTAAAAATAAAATATTTTATTTGTTATAAAAAATGTTTAAGATAACACTTCAACAAATATTTTATTTGAAAAACACTGAAAATATTTGTGCCATAGTTCGAAATATTTTATTTAATTTATTATCGGCAGATAAAATATGTTTATTTTACTAAATCATAGTGTAAAGTATATTTATTTTGGTAATTTAAAACGAACGAAGTACTTTTCCTCTGCATTATAAATATACATTCAATGTAGTTCTTCAATGAATACTTCTATTAAGAATTATCATAATAGTAAGAAATAGTTTCTCCATCTGTGTATCATATTTACACAGTTTATTTTCAGGTTAAGAGCTATGGAAAGTATTCAATTTTATGCTTTATGTTATTAAAATGAAACATATTTTATTTGATGTGTTAGATTATCAAAATAAAATATTTATTTTCGTGCTTTAACTATAGATTACCAAAATACTTTATTTGCTGAAATTTTATGTCCCATTTGAAATGCTATTTTATTTGAATTCTGAAGAATTTATTATTTAAAATAGTATTTAAAATATTTTCTCTACAAGTATTACCTACCTCCGTATGTAATTCGTGTTTAAATTTTACCTGGTAAGTCCATGTTACATATAATGAATTTACAAGCTTAAGGAAAATTGTGTGACAGCCATGTAGTCTTGAGCACGTGCCTTGAAATAAGCAGATTTGGTATTCAGGGTTTCAGCCCCCTCATCTTTACAATTATTTATAGAAAAATAAGGGAAGGGCCGTTATTTACAGAAAGAATTAGGAGGGGATACCAATTTGAACCACGAATAAACAAGATAGCTAAAAATAAAGTGTGGTGTTCTAGAATAAATGGATTTGATAGTCGACAGTGCAGCTTGTCTGAACGCGGAAGGATCGTTTGAATATTAATTTCCCTTTCAATGAACAAAGCCAACGCACACGTATTGGCACGCGTGCAGCCAAGTGTTATGGAAGTCGGTGGCTACCGTCGCCTATTAAGAATTGCAACTTGTGATGCATATTTAAAATTTCACGCACGAACGAACGTTACAAAACCAACATGTTCGAAACATGCACGCGGAAAACGTCAGGTATCGTTTTTATTCCACCGTCGGCGGCGTTATACGCCCGAGATAAGACGTAGCAATATAGTTTACGAGAGTTTCGACTCTTATCAAGCGGCCACGAAAATTATATGTATTATTCTTTTAAGTGTAACGTGACACGATTGTCCTTGGCTATTTTCGTAACAGCGGAAAGATGCTCCAAGGATGAATCTCGATATCTGGCGTTAAACGTGAACGTTAGCGCGCATTTAGAAGATCACCGATCCCACCAATGTATCGATTCCTACTTAACGTAGCGAGGTACGATCATCGACTAACGATGTCCAAGCGAGTCCAGACTGCGAGTCATCCTCTATTTATACTCGATGATTTCCCGTTCGACGATTCCGACCATGCGGTGTGTATCGCTGAGGTCAGAGCTTCGCCCCTTGTTTTCTCCGTTTCTCCTTGGGAAAAATTCGTGGATCCTCATATTTGTGTCTTCGCGCGACTGATTTGTTGTTCTTGGATCCATAAGTCGCGCGGGAAATTTCGAAGCGCAACGAGAACCGTAAAGTCGAGTGCCTGCGCGACACGAAATTAGTGAATCTTGTATTTATGTAAAGTGATTAACTATGGAGGCACAGTTATTATACTAATACATACTTGTCACTTGTTTCCATTCTTCTTATCATAACTTTGTCTTACATGACTCCTACATTGTTTCAATACTGTTTGCGGTATCTCTTAACTCTCATATCTGTGGGGATAGGCTAAACACGTACTGTAGCTGCACATTTGCATACTAACAACCCCTGAGGACCACGAAATTAGTGTAGCGTTCGTCCTTGGAAACGTCGCAGAAAATATAGGTGAATTTACAATCTACTTCTGCTACTTTTCCAATACGAATTTGGTGGCTCGTGTACATACGTAAACAGGTTCTTTAAAAATACGCAGACGTGCGCACAATTCCTTTTCGTTGCTTACGTACGGCTGCACCGACAGCTTTAGTGGGTTTTACAGGAAATATTGAGTCTCGATGCAGATACCCAGAATGCCAATGACCTATCGCGCGAATCATTCGGTACCCCACGACGTAAACATCTGTTCGACTGGCTTAATAACTGTTTATTAGAATTCTTTTCTTCCATCAGTGTACGCGAATCTAGAAGTAGAAATTAATTCTGTGCCTTTCTAAAGTAAACATATCATTTATTTAACGTAACAAAATAGAAGGCAAATATTTTCACTTAAACTGCACTTATAAATAATCGAATATAAAGGCACAGAATTAATTTCTACACCTAGAACTGCATAGAATTGCATAGAACAATTAATATTTTATGCCACAGCAGCCTCTGTATGTATATATAAGTAGATAGATTTATTTGTTCAGCTAAAATTTGCCACTGTAATATTCTCATCCAGTATTATCAATTCCCGCGATAACGAATAACGCCTTAAACCCGTTTAAATCATTTATCTAATGACAATTAATTTCTTTTGCACACGGAAGTGTAAACACACGCGACAAAGCAGAGCGGGTACGCGTATCTGACCAGATGGACAGAAATAGCAGATAAGGTTCAACAGAAATATATCATTATTTATATAGTAACAATGATCTCATATTTGCTAACGCTGAAACGGTCGGTACCTTCGAAGGTATTGATCTGTCGAATAATCCAGGGCTGAGAGTTAATATCTTCGCTAGGCAGATAAACGAGTCAGCTGTTGGAACAATTAATATCAAGCAGTATCGCGAGATTCGTCATCTTCCATTTTTTTTTTTTTTTTACGTAACACGAACGTGTCGCGCATGTATAGCACGTTAAGTTGTGAATTGTTCCGTTTCGATCGTTCCAGTCACGGATATCAATAGACTAGCTAACTAATCCAGATAGATAATCGATTAAACGTTTATACGTAGGGACATGTACAAAGTTTCTGTTACAATCGTACCTACGCGTTACGTAATTATTTCGTAACGCCATAATTAAATTCTTCGTGTGTACCTTTTATCTCGGTTACGCAACCGAACAAATATGAATATTTACCGAAATCTTGTGTTTATTGATTGCTAAATTTTAGAATTATGATACCGCGATAGAGGGTCGCGTTTTATATTGCGTAGTAGTAGAATATACAATGGAGACGTATACAAAAGCATTGTTAAGAAATTAGTAAATAGTAGTGCAGCGCGGGGGGTTACGTAAATGAAAATAAGACAGAAGCAGTGTTACGTTGACATAAGTATTATCGTAATAATAACTATGTACACGATAATCCGTTTCCTCGTATACAGAAACAAATCAGTAAAATATAACGGTATGTGATAGAGCCAATTCAAGTAACGCTTCCAACCTAATTCTAAACTTGTAATTAGTAGAACTTTCGAAACTTTCAAGATAGAAGTTTCTTTTCTTTCCCAATAGGTATTTCAATTTTAATAGATTGTTACAATTATACATTTTTTTTTTTTTACAAACTAGTAATCAACTCTGTCTATGTCGACAAATTTATAAGTAGACTGCGGATCTTTATGCAAAATAAAATGTTCGCGAACGTGCCGACAAAAATTGAACCTAAATAGGAATTTATTTTATTCTCCAAATATTATAACATGAACTTTACTTTCAATATTTTTTATATTCTTCCATATTGTTTGCATTTTGTAGTTTCTTGCATATTCAAATTTCCTATAAATGCATAAAGATCCGCAGTCTATTTAGAAGCAACTTCCAAATCAATCTTATAATACTTATGGGTCAGACTGTATTGTATATTTATGCAAACTGCTTAAGACTCCTTAAAAACATCAAGGCTTATCAAGGCTTAATGGAGTGATCAAGATTTTCAAGTCGTCGCGATATATCATAACTTCAAGAGCAATCGACACTTTCAAGACCTTCGGTTATCGAATTGTGTTTCAAGTTGAAACATTCAACCGATACGATCCGGTCTCGAGTCTACCACCCGGTATCTGTTTCACCGAACGGATCGAATTATTGGAAATAAGCCACCTGGATTGGTGAAACGATTTTAATTATATTGTTCGACCGTGAAGATATCTGACAGCGAGAACAATAATTTTACTATTCGAGCAACGTAATTGGAAGCTACATAAATTTCTCTTACGACCTTCGAATACCACCGAGGCAACGTCGCCCCTGATCGATAAATTAATTATTATATCGTGCCACGTAGATTGAATTAATGCAATTTATTTTTGTATGAATTATAATCGTCAAATTGTAATACTTATGGAACAGACGCCTCTATAACTGTATTAAGGGGTTAGTCGCAGTCAGGAAAATGAAAACGGATACTTTCTTGTGTGTTTTTTTTAAGGTATTAAATAATAATTTTTATTCGTGAAATTTAAATATATGACAAAATATATCTTAAAGAACTATAAACAAATTTTTGTTTTAAAAGAGGGTCAATTCGTTTCGTCATAACAGGCGATGGTGCGAGTGGCCATTTTGTTTGCGGTGAGGAAGATTTCTCCAAACTGGTATACCTGAAAACAAAAATAAAGGTAGATTTGGAGAATATATTAGTCTAACGGGTCCCTGATTGAAGGATTTTGGAAAAAATTAATTTCAAACAAAGTGACGAACATTTGAAGTTGAAGTTCAATTTTCATTATAAAATTAAGTGATTAAATAGAGAATAAAAAGAAAAGTATATAAGAAAACGAAGAATCCTTCGATCAGGGACCCGTTAGTCTAATATATTTTCTAAATCTACCTTTAGTTTTTTTTTTCAGGTGCATCAGTTTGAAGAAATCTTGCTCGCCGCAAACCAAGTGGCCCACCCACGCCATCGTCTGTTATGACGAAATGAATTAACCTTTTTTTAAAACAAAAATTCTTTTATAATCCTTTAAGACATACTTTGTAATATATTTTCATATATTTACATTTCATTCATAAAAATTATTATTTAATACCTTAAAAAAAAACACACAAGAAACTGTCCGTTTTCATTTTCCTGACTGCGACTAACCCCTTAACCTACGTATAACCTGTACATAACAAAGAGCGCACAACTATTATCGTTTCAAGCAAAATGTCTCCAGGCATACTCCAAGAGAAAGCTGTCGAAACGTATTACCGCGTGTTGTCGTAAAAAAGTCAATATTTGCAGACATCATGGTACACTGGTGCAACCTAGTTTCTTATTACAAATTCTCCATCGATAATTGATTACCTGCCCTAGACGGACTTGTGTCTTCATTGTTTCACGTTTCTGTTTTCTGAATTACCTCGCTTATCTCTCCGTTTCATTACAAAAAAATGTTTAACTCTGTGTTCTACCAGTAAAATCTTACCAAAAGGAAGTTAACAGTAGAAGAATTGTTATGTCTCTTCTACTAGCACGGAAAATTTCCATTAGGAATTCCTGAAAAGTGCTGAAAATTATGTTTTTAAGTCCCTACGAATCTAAATTATGACGAATTCGACTTATCATTTCGTAGAGTATTAGCATTTGTCTGCTACCCCACGAATCGAAAAGATGATTTGGTAAAATCGTTATTCAGATTTCTATCTTAACCTGTACGTCTCTGATGTAATAATATTAGGGGGAAAATGCGAAAAAGTAGAAATGATTTTCCAACTCTATTTTTGTCCATCCTCGAATTTCTTCCTTAACAAATAAAAGATTTCCCGAGATTTCTGGATGTTCAGATGAGAAGGATAAAATCGATAGACATCGCAACACTGATTGACATTTGAACGCATACAACTAACCTCAATTTATGTACTATTCCACGTATTACCTTGTAGATAACTAAGCTTGGCAACCGCTCGTGTAGTTACGACGAGGAAGAGGAAGGTAGGATAATTTAATGTACAGTTTCGCGCGCATTTGCGTCACGTTCGGTTCACTCACACGTCAAACGTTTCTTTTTCCACGTAAAATACGTTCGCGTAGGATGGCGAACATAGCCAACTTACAGCTTCTCATAGAGCTTATTAATAATGCTTCGCGCATATTGGTCCGATCGTCGCTTCGACGCATACAGGGTGTCCCGGAAATGTTGTAACACCTTCAAAGGGGCGGTTCAGGAGGTGATTTGAAACAACTTTTTCCTTAGTGAAAATGTTGTCCGAGGTTTCGTTAAGGAGATATTAAGCGAAAACCTCGACCAATCAGAGCTCGAGTATGCCGGCTGAGCGTAGGCTACGCGCGCTCTGATTGGTCGGGGTTTTTTGTTAATATCTGCTTAACGAACCCTCGAACAACATTTTCGCTAAGGAAAAAGTTGTTTCAAATGACCTTCCGAACCACCCATTTCAAGGTGTTACAACATCTTTGGGACACCCTGTATCTACAGTGGGTGTAGAATGTATTCGTACACCGATCAATTTTCAAAAAAAACTTGTGTGAAATTGTAGTTTCTTAACTTCTTTTTTTATAATCAATGATATTTTACATACTCTCGGAAGTCTCTAAGATAGATATAGTCCAAACATTTACTAGTTAATATAATTTGTGAAATTAACAAAAAAATGGGAAAAGTGGGTAAAAGTATAGAAGCAATAAGTATTTGTACGATTCTTATGACGAACCATTTACAGCAGAGTTTGTAACGTAAACACATAAGTTTATTGCTCCGTGCGAATTAGAAAATATCAAATTTCCAGGAAAGTACTTTTAAACAGTTGTCCGAATACTTATTGCTTCAATATTTCTATCGATTAATTGTTTTTTTCTTGTTAATTTCACAACTTACATAAATAGCTATTTTTTTTTTTTTTTTTTTTGTAATCTATCTATTCTAGAGATTACCGAGAATATGTAAAATGTCATTGTTTACATAAAAGTGGTTAATAAATTACAATTTTACATAGTTTTTGTGGTAATTGATCGGTGTACAAATACTTTCTACATCCACTGTATATGACATTTCGTGAAACGCTAATCTCATTATCACGGGATAATACGAAAGGACATCTGTTCGCTGCGTGTGACTGACGTGTTTTCATTTAAGAGCGGACACGGCGGACAATTATGGGAAATTGCACGTATTAAAGCTCGTTAACAATTAGAAGATACCGAAGCGTTAAAAACACACGCTCGAACCGTTCGTTTGCTCGCTAAACGTTTTTCCCGAGCTTTACGCATGGAAACTCGTTAATTCGTGGAACGACAACGTCGTTCTGTATTCCGTGAAGTAAATTCGAATCGAAACCGGTTTCGACTTTCTTTTCCCGTCTGTTTCTCGAAGCTTTAATTGTATTCGAATATTTTTAGAACCGGGGATTATAGCCAATGCTCTAAAAATATTTCACTTAAACATGAGGCAATTTTTTTCTTTCCCTATTTTCATGTCACCGCTACATTACTTTTTTGGAGCTACTTTATACGGATAATGAAATGTAGAAATGGATTTTGTACTGTCGTATTTTACGAATGTTTCGTAACTATGATAACCAAATGCTAATACCAGCAATACATGAAGAAGATATAATTAATCAGACGGAAAATACAATTTAGCATTCTAATTTTCATTGCAAAAACAAAGTATTAATAGGAATAGTTAATAATTGGGTTGAAAGAAACAAGGGGGTAGTATGCAACTTACCATAGAATTTTAACAATGCTCGCAATCGAAGCAACTGAAATAAAAGACATTTGGACGTTGCCAATAGTAGTTTTGGAACGTTAGATAATGCCTCTGTTCTCTCTGCCAATTGTTTCAGCTCAATCCGACAAATATTTTAAGCCATTACTTACGGAAACAATGTCTTCTACTTTGTTATACGACACACTCTCAGTTGCATGTAGCGTTCGGAAATATTTCATTGCTACAAACGCAGAATTCATCGGTTCTTTTATTCGACAACGTATTTAAATCTGCTTGAATTGTAACAATTGCGCAATAACTTTAGTATGTGAACACGTTGCATTTATTGACCGCTGACTTTAACCAAAGAATGCCAAGTCATAAATGTCAGTGTTTCACGAACTACAACTGGTTTTGGTAAAAGAAAAAAGCATATTATATAGTGGAATAAAAGAATACTTAATATAGCATTTCGTTATGAATAAAAACAACCAGACCTAACCCTGACCTAAAACGTTTTTTTTTTTTTTATCACTAATAGTAAAAATATAAAAAAATGAAACTAGAAAGCAGAAAACTCGGAAGCCAAGAACTAAATAATTTAAATGAGATGGTAAAGTTTGAGAAACTTATAAGCTTTAACGATTTCACAGCATTACGATGTCAGCTGTTTTTTGGTTCACCAACATTTCTGAAAGGCGACAATCAGTTCATTGATGATGAAACAATTTTTCCGAAAAATTGTTAAAAATCGAAGTGACCGCCTGGATATTCTTTTTTAAATATTCTATGGCGTATGTTTCACAAGTCAGATAATTATCACTTCTTTAGAGTATTCCCTGTTGTTCTTCACTGATTACATAACTTCATTTGAGTCTACATTGATATTGACTTCTTCGACTTCATGGAAATCTGAAATTTTAAGGAATCGTAATATAAGCATCCATTTTCATATTTCGACGTATTATATATAAAAATTATTTGTAACATATATATATATATTTGTTTATAGGTGTTGTATGATTGTGTAAAGGCTCGAAGAGAAGTTGAATTGCATTGGAGAGCATCGAATTGCAGACATATAGTTCAAGTTAAAGATGTATATGAAAACACATACAGTGGAAATAAATGTTTATTGGTTGTTATGGAATGGTAAGATTATACACATTCCAATTTGATGATTTCATTGTGATATTAATATAGATAATATAGGATTAATATAGGATATAGGAGATAACTGTATATTTAAAAATTCTTCAGCATGGAAGGAGGAGAGTTATTTGAGAGAATACAAGACAGACAAGATGGCGCATTTACGGAAAGAGAAGCTGCACAAATAATGTATGAAATTTGTGTTGCTGTGAAGCACCTACATGATATGAACATCGCGCATAGAGATCTCAAACCAGAAAATCTTCTCTATTCCAGACCTGGTATGTATTTTCATGTGTTTATTTATTCTTCTGATGTTAATGTATGTCATAGATGAATGCTCATAAATATTAATAGGTGAACTTAGAAAATGTGCATATGCTTACTTTATCTTATTTTGATAACTAAATCTATACTTATTAATTTAATAATGTATTGTGTAATCATTTTCAGATACTACCGGAATACTGAAGCTTACAGATTTCGGTTTTGCAAAAGAAACGCATTTAAAAGATACGTTACAAACGCCGTGTTATACGCCATACTATGTGGGTAAGTTATGTTAAAAATTCCAATCATTTGCCTTGAGTGTTTACATCACTAATGATGAATGTATGAATGTAAATGGAAATTAAACATACATATTTTCTATTTGTGAAGCTCCTGAGGTTCTGGGACCGGAGAAGTATGATAAAAGCTGTGATATTTGGTCACTTGGAGTTATAATGTATATATTGTAAGTAAATATATTCTCAAATGCTTTTAAACTCGAATCAAATTGTATAACATGCCAATATTGTCCATTGTTATAGATTGTGTGGTTTCCCACCTTTTTATAGCAACCATGGTTTGGCGATATCGCCGGGAATGAAAAAAAGAATTCGTTTAGGTCAATACGATTTTCCAGCTCCTGAATGGTCAAATGTAAGCGCAGAGGCGCAAGATCTTATCAAGGGTATGTTGTGTACAGATCCAGCTAGGAGATTGCAAATCAGTGAAGTTATGCGAAACAAATGGATCTCCGTAAGATTTTCATTCCATTCTTACTTATACAGAGCGATTTTGAAAACTGGAACAAACTGCAACTACTCTCTAAGCAATGAGGACGATGATAGTTCAAGATAATTCCCATTTTGGGGACATAACTTTTTATATGGAGTTACAGTTTTGTCCTAATCTCTGGAATCACACTGTATATATGTATTATACGACTACAAACAAAATTATTTTATTATCGTTTCTTATGTAGAAACACACGGAAGTACCAGCCACTCCTTTACATACTGGTCGTGTACTTCGAGAAGGTGAAGAGCTTTGGCCAGAGGTTCAAGAGGAAATGACACGGTCTTTGGCTACGATGCGTGTAGATTACGACACAGCTAATTTGAAACAATTGGACCATACGAATAACGCGTTATTAATTAAACGCAGACGGGCAAAGCAATCGAACGCGGTACCCACAGCCGCTAATCCTACGCCTGCTTCCTAGGGAGACGCAACAAGGGCCAGACAGGACTGGTGTATTTTTTTACGTAGGTGGATAAGGTATAGCCTAATTACAATGAGAATTGTTTTCTGACAATTACGGTGCACGAAAGATGAGAGATTACAAACCAAGATTATTTTGAACGAAAGATTATATGTACACACCGAAATATTATAGAAAACGAAAACACGGAAGCAATGATTCAATGGTATGTCTACATTTGTGCTGGTATACATTTATTTGTTATCGCTAAACAAATATTTTTGATTGCTAACACTGAATAATTGTACTTAAATTTTGGAAGTACTATTATCATGGTATATACATATAGAAAATAATAATAGGTGCATACTTGCAAGGGGGAATCTTACAACACTTTAGTTACGGTGCATTTTTTATTTTCTATAGTAAAAATAATAGTACTTTAAAAGGTCTAATAATACAAAACTAAACAACACGTGACTGTGAAGTAAAAATGTGTGTCACGGTCTATATCTATTGATGATACGTTGACAATAAAATGTTTTGTCAGTAATTACTGCATATACATATAGTACAATGATATACGAGAAAAAAAAAACAGAAATATTCAAGATGTTTCTCAAGTTTACGTAAAATAATGTATAATAGTGTTTTTGGCCTACATAGGACAGACTTAATATCGAAAGCCTGTTATTTACAACACGCCATTTAGTAGCTAATATAACAAATTCCTTGTCATTCGTTTACTTAAAAATTATTTTATAAGATTCGAGAACATTACGTGTATAGCGACATTTTATATATTATTTTTAAATTATTATTCTGCTTTTATTTATCATAATTCACGTATAAGAATTGAATACTTCAGATCATAACCTATATACAGCTAAAAGTCACCCACGTTATTAAAGCAAAGCATAAATAAAAAAGAAATAGAAACAATATACTTCGAAGTGATATTTTGACCGAGGCTGAATATATGTATATATATATGTTTCTTTAATTATTCCTTGAACATTGAAGAAATATGTTTACTTTTTAAACAACTTCTTAAAAACACAAAACTTATAATAATTAGAACGAAGCCTAAAAACAAAGATGTCAACTTTATTGAATAAATGTGTTAGCCATATTTTATTAGATATAATCTAAAATAAAAACTGAAGTGAATTTAGATGAAGAAATTAATTCGATGCCTTAATCGATATGAGGTCAATTTTTAATGTAGCGTAATTTCGACTATAGAATTATTATTAAGTATTTTTATTAGAAACAGATTTAACTTCAGTCAAGGGGCGATAAAATCTCGCGAGTGTGTTAGTGTTTCTTCAGAGATGACTGATATGTTGTAAAATGTAAATATTATATGTATGAATTATTTTTAATAAGATAATTTGTATCTGCACTAATTATTAATAATCAGTAATATTATTAGTAGCCCTCCACAGATTATAAGTAGTCAAAATGTCATGATTGAAAGTGGATTTTTTGACTAGTAAATTACAAGCGAACGAAAGTGACTAGGCCTAGGCCTTAATTTGCTTCTGCAATTCTATGTTATTAAACAAAGGGAAGTTAAATAAAGGTATTGTATATTTTTTATTTGACTATGTTAATGATACCATTTTTTTTATGTATCTGGAATTATACAATATACCTACATAGAATTGTGGAAACAATTTTGTGCGGTATAAATATCACGTGATCGTTATTCAGCTCCTATATTTTGACGGAAATAATAAAACTAGTAATTATAAAATGTATAAAAATAGCAGCGAACTTTAATTTAAAGAAGAAAAAAACAACTTCACAACATTTTCCTAAATCAAAATTATAAATGTAGTTCCTGATATAATATAAATAATTGTTGCATTGTTGTATTTGATAATATTGCGATAGTACAATTTCCATAGATTAAAATGATTGTATATTATAAACGGAAATGTATAACCTTAATTCGGGCTGAACTACAGTATTGAAATATTTTTGTAATGGATTTAAGTCTGTTGGTTTGCACTGCATTTATGAAACTTGACAATAAATATACAACGTGACGTTACTGAATATAGAATCAGTTCATTATTTGTACAGAATACCATGTGTATCACAACTTTTTAATTATGTTTTTTTTATCTGGTCAAACAAATATTTGTTGTAATTATTTTATTTAAATTCAATCACTAGACAGCTGTTTTAGCTTTCACAGTATATATTTGCGAGTTATACTTAATTTTGTTCAAAGAACTTTTGAAAAATTTCATTGACATTATCCGTATAATTTATCATCATTAAATGTCAAGATTAATTCTCCAAGTATATAAATATATATTTACATATAAAATTTAAATAACTTATTTAAGCTAACTACAGTTAAAATGAATCTTATATAAATATTTGTTATAGTTATCTTAATTATAGCATCATGTTTCATATATTATTCAGTAATATTGGCCATGAAAAATAATAAAACATGTGATTAAATCTATAATACATTCCGAGTACTAGCGCAAATATTTTTTTAATTCAAAATGTTAACGATAAACAGTAGTTAAAAGGGTTGAGAAATTCAAGCCAAGATTATACTCTATACATAAAAATAGGTAAAAAAACTATAACTACCATGATTTATTTTATGCTCTAAACAATGTAATAAATTTTTGTTTACGTTTTGCGTCCGTAATAGTAAGTTATACGATAACAATGAATGCAAATTCTATACTACTTTTAGTGGATAATTTATAAATAAGTACATTACGAATCTTTTACGTCAATATATCACAAGATAAGTTATGAAAAACATATTGGTCTTCATTCTCACAGAACATGAATATTCAAAATTCAAAGTAACGTAAACTTCATTTCTATTATTTAATAGGTGACCTTCTCATATCGGTTTTATTTGAATTTAGTTGATTTATTTCATCATATCACCAATATTAAATATTTCTAATTATAGATAAAAATGGGACACGTTTCATATTTACACAGTTCCTTTTATCTGGTTATAATATTTGATAAAGAAATATTATACGCATATTGGAATAGCAAACAGTACACCCATTTAAGTGGATCAGATATTTCTATACATAGTATTGTATCGCGATCATTTTTAATCTTTCGAAATTATTTAATCTGTTTTAAAGCATTTAGTTTTACGCATAAATTTGTCCCTTGCTACATTCTTGCATAGATCGTACACGTAATATTAAATGTAACATCACTTTTTTTTTTTATTTAAACAAATTTCGAAAATAAGTTTTCAACATAAGCATAATTTTGTAGATGCAAGACGTAAGATTAAAATTACATTGAACTAAAATATTCTATTAGAAGTATCGTCTATATAAATATGCTAAAAAATATTAGGATGCAAAGGAATGACAAATTTGGGTCCAAAAGGAGACCTGTATGTTATACCAACATCTGCATATACTTTGTTTGGCAATGCAAGATTGCATAAATATAATCTGCCATTGTGAACACTATGAGACAATGGCAATCCACCTAGTAAACTAAATTTACTATCTATACCGGGTGTACCTGCGGCTGGTGGTTCAATAGCTAAAATAGGTGCTCTGTTACTATTTACCCACTTTGCTATCGGGGTAATAACTTCTGGGGAATTTTCATCACAAAGTGCTAGGAGTATCAAATCCAACGTAAACGGTAAATTCTTAACTTTAGTTTCTACCTTATTTCCTGTTAGTTTATATAAAGATAATTCTTGTAAAAGGAATACATCTTCAGAATTTTCTACAAACACTATAGTTTTAACGCCGTGACTAGTTAACTGACGAGCACAATTGACACCTGCAGCACCAGAACGGTGAGGTCCGCATAGCGCAACAACTGTCGGCCATTGGTGTTCATTATTTGGATTAAGTCGATGACTTCCTCCTAACAGTTGCAAAATAATTTCAGCGCCAGCACGGCCAAGAAGTTCCACCTAAATAAAATTTCAAATGTGAAAATTATATTCTTTTATTTCTAAATGCATTGTACATACTCTACGTTCCCAACTGATTCCAAGCCGATCCGCCGCGCCTATTAATTGACGATGAAGGTTAAGGGTTATGCTAGGAATTATTAAGCCATTGTCTGTTTTATATTCTTGTTCACCAGCAAAGGGTACTGTTATTTGTCTGAAAACTGTGGGTTCAGAAACAATAATATTTTCATCATGTCGGTATATTGCAGTAGTACCCCAGTTATTCTCTGATTGTCTGACAATATCAGGCTTCAAAGCATTTATTTCTTCCCACACAGCCTACAATAAGTACAACCAAAATTATGTATCTATAAATCTATATCAAAACTCAGAAACTCATTATATGTATATTTTAAGTACATACCTCTTTATTAAATAATGCTAAATTCTTCTCAAAATCGAAGTCTTGATTTAAATACTGGTCAACTGGAGTACCAAATGTGTTTTCATCTCGTTCCAAAGCTCTCTGTCTATGACTTAATCGTTTCTGTATTGGTTTATTAGCAGATTCAGCTAAAATAAAAACATTTGAAGTAAAAAATATATGATATTTATATGATATAAAAGTGATGTTGATTTTGTTTTTTATACCTAATGGAACTCTTCCATTCGATGGTTGTTCTATAAGAGATTGAGTGTTTACATCTGGTTTCTTAATAACAAATTGGGTTTGAGAGGATGTAGTTTGAGTAGAAGATGGTACACTTTCTGAAAAAGATCTTCCAGCTTTTTTAGCAATAGGTCTCTTTACAGTTACTTTATTCTGTGCTGGAGTACTGTCGCTTGCAGCTGACTCTGTCTCGTTAATCGATATAAATTCAACAGTTAATATATCTTTTGTACTAAAAGGGATAAAACATATTTCTTTTAAACACATTTAATTCAATAACATTATTAATTACACATATATTAAGATAATTACATTACCTTAAAACAACTACAGAAGAAGAATGAGGCACTCCATTACAAAAAGCTTTTGCAAGCGTAACATAATCCTTATTTAAATCAACTATCTGACCCTGATAAGTTCCAATTTCTTCAATACACTTAACAGAAACTGTACAGCCCACAAATTGTTCTGACATCTTGATTACCTATTTGTGCATGTTAAATTTATGAATAAAAAGTATCAATACATTGGTTGCTTACATCTTGACTGAAACTAATATTATACTCGAATATTTTTTTCGACCATGTGTTATCAAATTAATCGTGTATATCACACAGAAAAGATAAATTGAGTGTTATTCATAATCATTACTTATCGAGAAAAACGAAATTATACGAACCAAAATGTAGACGATTAAGTACGATTTCTAAACACGATCGAGTGTTTTGGTTAAGAATGTCGCAAGTATTTAAAAATTTTGTGGTTATTCCGAAATTTGGAAAACATAAAACGTGTAACGATACATTCATTAATCTGCGATAACGAATACAAAATTTTCACTCATTTTCATCTCTACTCTAACCGCGCACGATTTACAAAGGACTACACAACACGCTGCACGGAAAAGAGGCGAAACTTCATGCTACTGGCGTATCTTTCATAATATCGATTTATCCCTAAAAGAAAATACCACAGTCTTTCAAATCTTTATTACAATCAATTATATATTAACGATATTGTTATAAATAAAATAAAAATGTATACAAAACTTGTAGCTGTATATAAAGATACAGAAATACGAAGCTAGATCAGGGTTTACTTCTCGATAAACACAAGACACAAAAGCCATTGGTTCTTGTTTTTTGTATTTGATTTTCTGTTAACCGCCAATAAGAACATTTAATAGAATATATTTAATGAAAGTTTGATAATTAATGATTTTCAAACTTAACAATGTACTAATTTTTGTATAATATGGCATTTTGTAGTTCTGTTAGTGGTATCGATTAAATCGTTGTAGATCAACTTATGCATTATTTGTATAAAATGTTAAGATGTATACAAATAATTAAGAAAAGAGTAAACATAAGTTTGGTTCTTTGTCGAGGTCCTCGGTTGTTAGCTGTATCCCTACTATCTTTGTTTGCCTCTGGAGGAGGGGATCGTGTAAGTGACCTTACGGATGGAAGTGAAACTAGTTACCGGGAGATTAATCGTATAATTATTAAATTTTCCAGAATTCCCAATTGTTTTATTTACTTTTGTTCAATTATATATAAATGTTTTCATGCGTACTATGAAAATCATTACCAACGAATAATGAAAGATAATCTATTACGATGTCTATTAGTTTCTAGTCACTTTCATTGGTTTCTTATCAAGTTCAATTCAATTTCTTATTTGAATTTGTCTGTGTTTATCTTTCACGTTTCAAATGGCAATTTTTGGAGGACATTTTTACAGGGATAAAAAAAAGTTTTTCAAAATAGTTCGTTAATTTGAATTTTTTCTGTTAGGTTAGAATATTTTGTACTATTTCGAAATTTCGAAAGTACTGGTTTAATAAGCTATTAATTATAATTCCTACAGACTTAAAAATTGCCTGTAAGTTTCGAATTATGATTCTGTGGTAAATGGGAACGAATATCTGGTAGAAGTATGTACAAGGTAAATAAGATAATTCATCCTTCAGCATAAAACTAATTATCATATTCATATTGCATTTATGTGTTTGTTCAAGTGTTGTGAATTTTTTATTTTATTTCATTGTTAGATCAATTTTTATATTTAATATTGCATGTGCTTTGGCTTATAAAAAGGATTTTATGAAAATTTATATAGAATGTGATTACATTCAGTTATATATAATAATGTATTTGTTTGTCTATTGTATAAAGCTTATTTAATAAAAATACACAATGTACGAATAGTATTTTACATTCATAGAATGTTACCGTATATATATTTACATGTTAATGTTCAAAGTAACACTTTGAACTACAACACTGCATCTTATGTTAGAAAAAATTATAAATTAATTTATAAATTATTTAAATCTATGTCTTTGCACTTAAGATTATCTATTGCATTATACTTTAATTTATCTGTGATTGATATTGCACCAAATAGACTCGTAGAAAGTACTTTGTAATCTTCTACTACCTGATACATTTTTTTATTTACATCTGAACATTTAAGTCCATTTTCGATTGTCTTATGCCTTTTATTTATACTGTCCTCAGATATTGGAAACTCCTCTAAAATTTGTAATTCTTCTTTCAATATTGCATTAAAAGTAGTTACCTGTAATGTATATATAAATTTAAGTTCGATAAACCAATTGACCTTTAAAACAAGCAACCTCCAAATACATACTCTTTTTGCTCTTTGTTGTAAGTCTTCCAAGCTTTGTTTCATATTTTCAAATTCTGTTTTGCTATATTGTATCCTTTGATGTTTGTCCTCTTCTAACAAGACATTACTTGGCACAGCAATGTATTTATTTACAGCATTCTAAATAACATCACGAAGAAATATCAGTTTTAATTTGTATGCCTATACATTAAAACAAAAATGTGTTTGTACTTTCATATTAATTACCTCTATGCTCTTTAAACATGATTTTGCTCTTTTACAATATGTTCTTTCCAATTGCTTTTCATTTAACTCTAGTATTTCTAAACTTTCAGAATTTAGTTTACATGTTTTCCTAATAGTGTCACACATCTTGTTAGTAGTTTTATGAATTCTGTTAGATATAATATTTTTCACTACAAAAAAAGAAAGAAGGAAAATATTTTTACAATGTTTTATAGCATAGATACAAAAACAGTAATATAAGAATCATATATTTATTAATACTTTATTAGTACTCCATTATTTGAAAAATAACAAAAGTATCTATATTCTGTTATTGAAATCTTTATTTTTACACAGAAATACGAGAAAGTAGCAAATAAATCGTTCGTACAGCAAAAACAAGTTCCCAACTACCTCCTGGAAATATCACTTGTATTTATTCGAATATATTTCATAATTCACTCGAGTTCTTGGATAAAAGAAAAAAAAAAAGAACACGAGACGAAAGAAAGATGCAATTAGAACTGGATACATATATCGGTATAAGGTCAATTTTTATTTGTTTGCTGTTTCAATTT
Source organism: Hylaeus volcanicus (assembly GCF_026283585.1). NCBI lineage: Eukaryota > Metazoa > Arthropoda > Insecta > Hymenoptera > Colletidae > Hylaeus > Hylaeus volcanicus. Next base: position 24,212,288 of record NC_071978.1, on the reverse strand, counting down.
GTAGCGTGAGAGGAGAGGAGAGAAGAGAAGAAGAAGCGTTAGCCTTTGTGATTGACTTCGTCCGCAAGGTCCCGGTGAAAGTACTCCAAGCAATGGACGAGTGTGACTCTAGTCATGACCAAATCCACATGATACCAGAGTACACCCGTCCAACGATCGGAATATACAATTTCTCATAGCGAGCGTGTCGTAATATCTGAAAAGCATTCAACCGAAAATCAAAAAATCGGCGGCGCCTTACTAGTAGCGTACACGGCTCTTGAATGAAAGCCAAACAGCTGCATTTCGTACTCTTCCAGTTTACGTTTCCGTGATTCCGTGGACGCCATATCGTTAAACGGTATTAAATACACGCGAACTTGTACGGTAATTTCATGCGAACACTTGATAACCTTTATACTTCATCGAAGGCAATCTCTGTTCCCTCCGATGATCACACCTTGACGTCCGTTGACAAATGAACATGGCGTCTATCTGCCTGCGTACGACAGCGTCCTTTGTCCCATTGCGTTCCCTAACGCATCCGGATTTCACAGCGGGACTCGTGGTCGTTTCAAAACCGACCAATGGGATGCGAGCCTTCTCCAATGAAAATCTGTCGATCCAGTTATACCGGAAAATGACCGCGGTTCCTTTTATTCGACTTATTCTATTTGCGCGAACGTATCAATAATTTGCTCGGAAATATTTTCTTACTATTAGTGACAAAGTTTCTTTTTTTTATACACTTGGCAACTCGCATCGCATGTAATTAATAAATTCACTGCGATGCGGTTTCACGTCTCTTCCGCTAGGTGGCGACACTGTTAAGTTAGGTGGTTATTGTCGTTTACATATAATTATTACAGTTTGGAAGATAACTTGTTTGTGAAATAATCTTTTTAGTGGATATAATGATTTGTAATAAGTTTGAACGTGTAATGGACGAATTACAATATTTCAAGACTTTATATTTATTATACATCGAAAGGAATGAGTTTGAAGTTAGCAAAAAGAACTTGTTTCGCCACAGCGTCGGCAAGTACCTAATATTATTTAACGTATATCGTATTGTATAATTGACTAATATATGTTTTCATCGAGTAATACGAGCTGTTAAATAAAAATTGTAACAGAAATTTATGGTTAGACGAGTTTGACTGATATATTCAAAGAGATAAACTATGTGATGCAAAACAAGGGTTTCGTTTGTTATCGTAGAAAGGGAAATGAAATGCGTAAGGCTGCCGTTCACCTGGCGGATATAAATTTCAAATATTTGTTGATACGTGCTATCAGCAGTTTAACATGCAAATTGACAAATATTACCTTCGCTGAAATTTCACTTGGCTTATATTTTACTTACAATTGTATTTGTTCCTTATAGCAGAAATTATGAATTTCTTATTTTACAAATAGAAAGAAGCATATCCTAATTAGTTAATAATTAATAATGAACAAAATTGATTCAAACATTTAGTATTAGAAAAAATATATATGTATATTTCTGCAAATACGGAATATTCATAGAATATTACTTTTCAAGTGACATCATTGGGACTTTTTGCACAGGTATGAGTCATTTGGTTGATAAGTCATACAACGTAGTCGGTGACTATTTTTAACCGCAATTAAAACATCGTTTTTTCTTAGTAAATTAATCACGTCGAGTGACAACCTATATTTACCCCAATATGAATGTTATCTAGAAAAATTAATTTTAGCATAAATCGACATTCTTTCCTCGGAAATGTTGATACCGTGAAACAGTTTTTAAGTAGCATAAAGATAAAGGTATGCAGAGTAGCGAATGTTCCCCTCCGATTCGATTTATGCATAATGACAAAGTGAATGTATGAATCGAAAGAGGTTGGCGGTCAACGAAAGTAACGTGCAAATGTACTTACTGTTCTTGTGCGCGCGCGTGCACCCGTGCAGGGCCGACTTTATATGGGAGCAATACTTATTTGGGGTACTTTAACAAGAAAAAAGAATGAGCAAGTAATAAAAGTTAATAAATAAAAGGCAATTGTCGTAATATTGTTACGTAATGAAATTTTCAATAGATATCGCTTTATACGTAAAAATTCAGATTTCACTAGTTTTGTAATCAGGGCCGGCGCAAAGCCTCGCGTTTTAAAAGGCCCCGCGGTTTACGAAAATTACTGAATTAAAAGGTACCGATTTTGATTAACTATTTACAGACTGATGATAGCATCAACAAATGGAAGCAATTTTTGCTGAGATGCAAGACATTTTTTTTGTAGCGATGATTAAATTGAAAGGAGTGACAAAAATCATCAAAGTTATTATTGTTTAATATTCATCTTATAAAAAATATATAGCATTTGTAAATAAATAATTCCTCGTTGTAAAATTCAAGTGTAGGATTCGAATGTGAATTCAGGCCCCGCAAAACTTTTGAACTCGGCCCCGTAAAAGGTCACGCCGGCCCTGTTTGTAATTCGTAATGCGAGTTTGTAGGTGGCGCCAAAATTGAAAGTTGTCGTACTTTTGCCTGTCTTTGCAAATTCTTATTCCATCTATTTGCAACGTTGGTACGATATCTGAGTAGAGTGACGTTTACACGTAGAAATACCGATTTCTTCATTTTCGTAGAAGGCGGTTTATTTTGTATTATTCTGTGGTCGCGATTTCTAGAATCTCTCGGTTTTCGTGCTAATGAAAGCTCAAATACAATTTAGAGGTTAACGTGTCACATCACTTAAAAGAAAAAAAAAATTTGTTTTCTACACTTGAGTAATAATTACAAAAGTGATTCACATTGACCATCCGTCCATCATTTTTGCTTGGTGATGTGTCTATGCAAGCAATATTAAACGAAACGTGTTCGATAAATTCGGGGTAGGACTTTATTTACTAACCGTTAGAATTTAAAGGGTAAAACCTCCTAATTCAGGATACCCCCTTTAAGCAGAAAAAGTAAAGCGTATTCCGCGATTAGAAATCTGAGCATTAGTGGATTATTGAAAAATAGGCAAAGGTTGTATTTTCTTGACCGACGGATAGAAATTCGTGGCGAGCCGATATTGCGCCATGGAACATACACTCGCTTTCGTACAGGCGCGCGTTCGTACCAGTTTGATGGTACCGTACACATTCAAAGATCGTAGGCGTGTACGTTTATTCGTATAGAAGGGTAGGCGCGTGTCGAGTTTGCCTCTCTGTCTAGTGCGCAACCGGTCGGCGCAGGTCCCCGTAAAAAGCCGGGGGCGCGATTCCGCCGCCGCTCTTCGGATACCACGCGCGTTCGTACTCAGTTTGTATTCGGTATCCACCTCGTATCGGTGGATACGTTCGGTTCTTAATTCCGTTCAACTATCAGTCGTCGCGAGCCGCGTAATACCGTCCAGTCGTGTACAGACGCACGTTAGTCGAGTCGACGAGAGCAAGTTCGAAGCCCGAACCACGATAGTAGTGCCAATTGTGCCAGTTGTTGACAGTGCTTTTTAAACAAAGACGAACCAATATGCTGCCCTTACGATTCGTTGGTCTAATGGTGATACTTTTCGCCGTTCATGGTGAGTACTTTTTTATCTGTTTTATTAAGAATATCAAGGGCGAGCTTACCTTGAAACGGAACGTAACTTCAAATACACTCACGTAGAAAGCGGCTCCAAATGGGTTTTCGTTGATTTTTTTTTTTTGGGGGGGGGGGGGGGATTATTAAGCAAGTGTAGAAAACAAACTTTTTTTTTTTAAGTGGTGCGATAAGTCAACCTTTAAATTGTAGTTGAGCTTCGTTTGAAACTTCTTGTTACCGGGTTGATTAAATAGGTGTATTACATTCCATATGATATTTTGTAGGATTTTTCCCATAAAAGTTTCTTTCTCTTGGATTTCAAAATTGACAATCACTGGGTGGTCGTTCGTGATTTCGAGGTACTTTTAACGTGCCCTATTACATTTTCTAACTTTCGTACTCCAAATTGAGCGTTCCATTCATAGAACAGCAGAACAAGTACAGTTTCGTAAAAGGACTCGGTTTCTGCGAAACATTCGCGAATAGGAATGCGTGAATATTCCCTCGGAGCGAGTTCGAAGCGTCGATCGGAGTACATAAAAATCAACGAATTCATCGACCGAGGGAACATTTATAAGATTCCTGGGTTTGTACCCCAAGCGTCTTCTGTTGTGCGCGGTGCATTCTCGCGATGTCTATTCGAAGATTCAATTAGCAAATTATATTTAGAATATAACGCTTTCGGAGTAGAGCGCGCGGCGTTAGCGTGGGTGCTCGAGGATCGTGCTAGGAAACTTTAAGGTCTCAGGATCTCGAATCTACTCACGCGATAATTTCGCATGCATCACGAATAACTAACAGTTACCTCACCGTTCGCTCCGTATAAGCAATTGCAACAATGGTTACCATTGTGGGCAGTTGCATCTACGAGCAAGTCGTAATCGTTGTTGCGGAAGGAACAATTACCGGGTCTTAAAAAAGCGTAATTACTCTTCCTCGTACGCTATACCAGCCAGTGGCACATCCATTGTCCGATAACCTTATAATTGCGTGTAATTTTAATTACCGCCACGAAGCCATTCCTTGAATCGCGCTCCAATCTAACGGTATGTTTGTTTTTGTTAAGGAGGCTCTAGTGCAAATAGAAATAACGCCAAGAAAATTATAAAAATTTGCGTACGGGTTGGATTTTATCCCAGAAACACCCATACAAATTTTTGGGAAGGCTAGGGTACCTAAAAGCTAAGAAATAAATGTTTCAATTTCTCACTTTTTAACGCGAACTCTTATGGGAGAATGCGTTTTCAACACACTCAATTACGTGCTACAAAGTAATTGACGGCGAGATTGGATCGAAAATTTTATGCGTAGTAGAAATATATCTAAAGAACATGTATCGATTTACAAAATACTCCGAGGGTACTCGTAGTATTAATAATAAATTAAAGAATACTAGGATAATGCGTTTTGTCTTCTGCTATTGACATAGTACGAGAGATCTGGCACGCTGTACGAGAGGTTAGAAAACACGCGTTCAAATACAAACAGTACTGTAGTTTGTCTGAAAATAATTAATTTATATTACTTTATGATACAATATAAATATAACAGATATAATAACGACTAAAAATCAATGTTTAACATAATTTTTTTTTTTTTATTTTGATATCAAATTGCGAACCATTGTAATATTCTAAATACTATGCCAGATTCACTGCGCGAATCAAGCGACAATAGTAACTCTATATTGACTTACAGCGTAACTGTAGAGCCTCCTTGAATGTATTTCGTCGCGGTTTACTCGACGATGGTTATTTATTATTTCTCTGTAAATGTTATATTTCAAAGGTGACGTTGCTCGTGAGTCACATTCTGAGTCATTTGTGCGAAAACTATTTATATTATTGGTTCTTCGGGCAGTGTGTATAATTACAATTTTTCGTGCCAGATAACGTATTGATATTTCACGACATATTAGTCTTATCGTAGTAAGTATGCCGATTACTAGAGTTTTACCTACTTGCAATAGCAACTACGCCATTAGTTATTTTGACTCGTATTTTTGAGTTGGCTACACGAGTTTAGGAGTAGATTGTAAAACAGTCTTACGAGTCTTCTTTTTATATCTTGCTTTGTTTCACGGTGCAATAAAGACGTTAAATAAAAATGCGATAAATCAGCGAGATAGATCACGGACTGATAGTCTCATTCGAAATGAATTCTTCAGTTGACTAAGAACTCAAGTACGACCTTTCTAATCGGCGAATGCTTGCCATACTCAATTGTAAATTCTTGAAACATTCCAACAGCTTATCATAGATTGCACACCGATAATTGTTCGAAACGAATATTTCACTTGGCTAGGCATTTGGGGCTCGTCCTTACTTTGCGAACTAAAATTTTTGGAAATGATCAGAAATGCGAATTCCAATAACTTTATATTTGTTATATTCTATTACATTCTAAAATACAACATTTTTGAAATTTTACATTCAATAATGACGTCACATCACAGTTATTTCGATTTACTTAAAATGCTGTCCAAATCCTAGAAAGTATCACCAACAACCATAGCGATTATTTAATGTATTCAAGTTTTCAGCAAATCAAATTCAACCAAAATTTTAAAGAATTCCTATAGAAGTCACACGTGATAGTCACTGAGAAAAAATTCTTGAAACTATTACAGAGTAAATATTCTTGTATGAAACACACGTCCGAGTATCATACAGCAACGATCGTTCGGAATCGTATTTTTCCTCGACTAATGAACCTTCATTCACGGCTTGAACATCCGCGCTGATGACACGTAGATCCAATCGAACCGTATAAACCCGAGCGAAGTAACATTCGCGCGTTTCACTTCTCCAAGAGGTCTACGAGATTTGTCGCACTGAATTCATCGGCACCAGCCCTAGCCTCGCAACGTAACGTTAGTTAATTGTTTCATTAACATTCCGCGTAAACTGCATTCCTGTGCATGTTTAAACGTACGCGTTTAACGTTCGATCGGCATTCGTTCTACGCGCGAGAAATCGAGTTTACATACGGGCCACATCGTTCGCTTTAATGGCACATCACTCGCGAACAACGCGAGGGAATGTGCCAAATTTTACAGGGGAAAGAAACCCGATACCTCTGAGGTGGTAATACTGTGCCGAACAAATCATTCCGTTGCGATCTCGAGATATCGAATGTGAGGGCCATCTATAAAATAAACGTAGCCAACGATTCGGGTTGGTAACGAGTAGTTTTGTTGATATTCAGAATTTTTGGAGCTGTGCAACTTCGCATTTGTTGAACTACGTGTTTGTTAATTTTCTGGATGATATTCTCTTTTTATGTTACTGTATTTTTACTTCATTTGGGAATGCATAAACGGGTACTTGATGGATATTTTAAAAGTGGCGTATTTTATAGTAGATGTAGACGTAGAAGAAGTTAGCGATCAATTTCATTTCTTGACGATGATATTCAAAAAGAGATTGCGTCGATTAGATTCTAATTTCATTGTTAGTTCAAATTATTAAAGAACTTCATTGCTCCGTTTCACTTCAGATAATAAAATAATCGTATTATTTGATTGCACTCTAAATAATGGAATTACTGTATAATTTAAATGTGTTTCAAATAATAAAATAATCGTATTATTTGAATGTACTTCAAATAATGGAGTAATGTATTATTTGAATCTATTCCAAATAATAAAGTACCTGCATCGTTTGAATTTGTTTCAAATAATAATATAACCGTATTATTTGAAATAATAAAGTGAC
>NC_071978.1:24192918-24205039 GCF_026283585.1 Hylaeus volcanicus | reverse complement strand
AATCGTACTATTTGAATGTACTCCGAATAATGAAGTACCAGCATTATTTGAATATGTTTCAAATAATAATATAACCGTATTATTTGAAATAATAAAGTGACTGTACAATTTAAATGTACATCAAATAATGGAGTAATGTATTACTTGAATCTACTCCAAATAACGAAGTGATTCATTCGAATGTTTTTCAAATAACGAAATAATTACACTATTAGACCATACATGAAACCAATAAAATAAGTGCATTAATCGAACCTACTTCAAACAACAAACCAACAGTATTCATCGAATCTACTTAAAACCGTAAAATAGTTGATCCACTCGAGTTCCCTCTAAACACCGAAACACCCCCGTTATTCGAGCCTAGCCCATTGCAACCGTAATCGATAATTCAGTTAGGTCTAAACCCCGTTCCCTCCCCGAGGCGCGTATGAAATTTGTTTCTTATTTCCATTCTAAATGCCCTCCCTGGTCGGTTGCCAGCGTCTCTCTAAGCGAGTCGAGCCGGCTCCCGTGCAATTAGTAATTTAATAGTCGCACTCGCTGACCTATAAATGTTTACGTTTGTTTCGAGAGCGGTAGTCGCATATATTGTTCCACTCGAGTCCGCAGAGATTAACTAAAGCGGCCATACTCCCGCTGCAGAGCTCTCGCGTACAGGCCACGGAGCGAGCATCGTTTTACGTTTACGGGCCGCGTATCGTTCGTAATTACGTATTGTTTAGCATAAGTCCGGGAGATCCACCGGGAGAGATCCGTTTCTTGCGCGGCTGGTCCAGCTGTTGGCAAATTCCATTGAGCGGCACGACGGGGAAGAGCGCGCTCGAGGCAGTCCGGTTCACAAAGAACCGGTGGCAGTGGTTGGCAGAAGAGACTGCTGAATGGTACCGAAAATAAGATAAACGAAAGTAACGGGGGAGGGATGGGTTGGAAAGGGGACGCGCCAGGTGAACAGAAGTTTCAGGTAGGAGAATGACCGGGGGCAGATGGTCCGTGGGATGAGCGGAGGCTGGTTCGGCCCGTGTCCAGCACGGCGTTCACAGATTTTTGGTAGATCCGCTGGAAGACGGTCGGTCCGGGCTCCGTTTCGAAGGATGTTCTATTTTTTCCTTAATAATAGGACCGGCTTCTTCTCATTCCTAATGCCAGCCCCGGCTCGTTTCTTCGTACGTGACGAAGATTCGAAGTAGAAACCTTAGGCGAGGAATGCCACGAATCCGGGACTGCTTGCGACCTATTCGCTCTCGTTCTCCATTCGCGTTTCGTCTTCGAATCGCATCGCGTATGTAGAGGAATCCTTTGATAAAATCAAAGTTCGATGACCTGGCCGCGATAAGAGACGATAACGACCGATAGTATTGTAGCTCCGGGGCAGGACATGTGTCTGGGATATAGGTGATGTAGGTAACTAATGGAATTGTGGGGATGAACAGAAAAGGAGGGAATAAGTAGAGATTGGTAGATCAAGTCCTTTATGGCAATGGTTATGCTGTGTAATTGTGGGAATAAACAGAAAAGGAGGAAATAAGTAGAGATTGATAGATCAAGTTCTTTTTATGGCAACGGTTATGCTGTATAATTACAGTTAGATACTGAATTATTTTTGTTCTATTGCAACGATCTATATCTACTAATTCATTTTTCACAACTTTGCAGAGATATTCTTAATAAAATTCTCAACATAATCTGATCTTTGTCATAGGTAGAATGGACATGTTTCTGCAAATTAATATTTTTTTTTTATATTTTATATGTTGTTTATATTTTGTATATTTTTTTTTTATCCTCTAAACTGTATAAAATGTGTGTGTATACATGATATATACTATAATTGACATCGCTATAATGATTATTTTGGTAGCATCTTATCCTCCAAACGTTATAGCATGTATATTATTGTTGATATTTTATATACTTTGAAAGTATGTTTTATCTAATAAATTATATAAAATGTGTGTGTATATATATATGATATATACTATAGTTGATGTCACTATAATGATTATTTTGGTAGCATCTTATCCTCGAAACGTTATAGCATGTATATTATTGTTGACATTTTATATATTTTGAAATTATCTTTTATTTTCTAAATACATATAACACAATATAATATCTAAGCATATATACTATAGTTATATCAATACATTACATCATATAGTTCTGCTTTTGTGCACGCTTTCCTCACCCAAAAGAAAATTCACCACCCCCTCTTTCGTTTACCCATTTGTCATTCGAGTCGTACTTTGCAAATTCAATTACGCCTGATTAAAAAAGATAAACTCAATTATGTCGCGTTCAGTGGTCGTCGTCGCGAATAGTTATCAGTCCACGGTTTGGCCTGGAGAAAACTTAGTCATCCACTTAGTTCGTCATTATGCGCGACCATGGTCTAATACGCTGATTGCGATGCAGCCGTCCTATATACGCATCGCGTTCGTTTTTAATTGCCAGCTTGAAATTATTTCTTTTTTTTTCCATTTTTCACTCGACGACACGGCGAACTTGCTTGGTATCGAACGAACATTTATTCACGCGGTCTTCTAACGCGATTTCTAACTAGCCACGAGTCGTTGCGCAACTCCGTCGGCGGACATTGCAAGGACCGTCGCGTTTCCCCTTGAATTACTCGGTTTCTCCCGAGCACGAAGCGCGACAGAATCGAAAGCGAAGAATTAATGCAAATCTCACACGCCAACGTGATATGACAGTTTGATGAAGACGCGCGAAGCCATTCCCTTCCTGTTCTGTAATTCTTGGATTTCTGCGCGCGTGTGCGCTACGCAACAGGTGTAGCTTGATCATTCGGGAGATCCATCGGGGTTTATTTTGCCGCGGGGAACCGCGATAACGTCTGGAACGGTAAGGAAAATGTGTATTTTTATCGTTCACGTGCTGCATTCGCTGGGCTACATTTAACGATAACCGAGCGTTTTAGTTCCAAGGGAATATAGAATAGCAAGCTATAAATACATCGCCTATTTTGACGTATCTCTCTCGAAGGCTCGCGAGATATTACGTTCAAGGATTCCTCGAGTACTTTGGCCGTGATGAGGTCTTAATTTATTTGCGTAATCGGTAATGCTTAGCCTCCTGGTAATCATTTGTTTCCTCAGCGGTGGCGCGAACATTTTACTTCGGCACGTATATCGTTACTGGTAAACAAATCTGTGTACATTAACGAGGCACAAAGAGAAGGGATAGGTCAAGGGTGTATCTTGGACGAAAACTGATTGAAAGCAGAGGAAAATTTGGGAATGGTTGAAGAAAATTGTGTGGAAATAGAAATTACTAGATGTGGGATTTATAGATGTAGGAACACTTCAAATTCACATAAAAACTTGACAATTTTGGTACTTAAAATGTCTTTCTACTCCCAGTAGTTTACTCGGATTTTATTTTTCTATTCCGGATTAAACGAGTTCGTGGAAAGTGGCATTGTAAAAATGGTCGTAGCATTTTTAGTTCTATCGTTTTTCAAACAAAATTTACGAAATTAACGCACGAGTGGAATTAAAGTATGTTAATACGCTTATACATTGATCTTTCAAATAAATCAAGTCAATCTCCGTTAATAACTTAAAAAAAAAAAAAAAAAGAAAGAAACAAAAAATAAAGAGGAACATAGGTGAAATTGTTTTCAATTTCACTGCCTTAAAGGTGACCGAAATCCACCTCGATACACTCAAATTAATCCCGGTTCTGTGGAGCATACTGACACTGGCAAGCACCAGTGTACGTCCTCCCATTTTGCCTTTGCGGTCTAGCTAGCAGGCGCCACGTTATCGCTCACGCATGTCCTTTAAATCTCGAAGCTCCGTACTTAATCGCGCGGTTTAAACATACACGATCATCGGAAATTAACGAGGCCAGCGTCGCGCGTGTAAGTAGCGCGCGGATACTTATCAAAGGTTACGTCACGTGTACCCCGGTTTATCCGAGTAATTAACTAATTGAGCTTCATTGGACGATGGTGGGGGGTCGAGGTGGCGCACAGGAGGTCAGCCCGCATGAGAAAAAGCGCTTTCCACGCGGTTCGTCCACCTTTTGAGGAAGAGTTCCGCCCGTGTTTCTTAGAATTTCCTCGAGAAAGACCGTGGCAGCATTAATCGGTATACCTGCATCGCCCACTCGCTCTGCCGAGAGAAACGCGATACCCTCGACGCCAGATTGTCCTGCGCCTTTTTTCCTACGGGGAAAAGGTCTCGTGATTTCAGCCGGCTCTGGACCAAGTTTCCCAGCGAAAGGAACTCTTCTTCGACGTTCGTTCGTTGTTTGATCGAACTTTTAATTTTCAGCCGAGCTCCTATACGAGAACCTTTCAGCATTATGAGCGCAGAGCTCAACTGTTTAACCTACTCGTTGTTCGCCCAGAGGCAATATCCGTGAATTTTCCGTTGCCGAAACGATTTTTATTAGAGGCGCTTTTTCGGAATGTTTGGAACGATTTTTGTGGGGCTCGGTTCGGTGTTGAGGTAGGTTCCTTGTATTTCATTTTGTTTTTGTATGGATCGGTTTCTTTACATTGTGTTATTATTGTATATTGTATGTTATGTATCGTACATTATACAGTATATATCACGTTATATATTTTTATATTCATATATGTATAGTATATTGTACATCGTATATCATATATTATTCATGATATGTAATACATTACACATTATACATCATATATCATATTATATATTTTTATATTCATATACGTATAGTAAATTGTACATCGCGTATATCATATATCATATTATATATTTTTATATTGATATATGTATAGTATATTATACATCGTATATCATATATTATGCATCATACGTCAACAATTACATATCGTACAACATACATATATTAACACGTCGTACATGACATACAATGCATTATTTATTATGAATATTTTACCACAAGAATGTGTTCCTGACGAGAACTAGAATACAGTTCGAATATCAAATTAACCAAACAAGTATTCCGAATCTTTTAAATCCCGCAAACTTTACACGCCAAATAAATATTCCTAAAATTAGTATTTAATTCCTCCCCTTCCCATTGGGATCCCGGGAAACTTATAGCGCGGGTCTCCGCGACTCTTTCTCGCCCATAAGTTATTCAAGGTGAGCACGTTAGTCCCTCCTATATAATCCGAGATTTAAAATGGTACTTACTTTTTGCATCCCATAAAGATTCATGAATTCCAGACGGAACGGCTTTTATTTCACGCTTCGCCTTCATGATTGATTTTTACAACTCGGTAGCGAAAGCGAAATTCCTCGTTGGTTCGTATACACCCGAGTGACGCGGCAGTGAGTATGCCAACAGAATGCATTAAAAGAGAGGAAGAATTTTCTAGTAGACACAGGTGCGCGAGTACGTTTCCTTTCGACGCACGTCCACTTAATTACGGGACAGATCACGTTAAGCAATATTGAAACAGTCATGTGAAATATGATTGCGATAAAAAAAACACTCTAGGAATCGTAGGAATGCGTTGACAATGCAGCCGGTGCAATTAGAAATCCGCTTGGGCGTGCTCGAACGTGTTAAGTAACCTGGTACCCTTGAAGTAGATATATCTGAGACACAAAAGGTTTGAGAACCTATTTATTAGAATTTTTTTGCTAATTTCTAACCGTGTAATCAATTCACTGTGGATTTTACACAGTTATATAAACGAACGTGGCAAATTTATGGCGAATACGACCAAAAGATGTGTGCATTTATGCAAAACGATACAACAATATTATCGTATTAATTGTAATATACATTTAACATACATTATGTATATCTCTTGTACATTCCAATGAATGCACGATTTTATGTATTTACGACATACTGCAACATGGAAACTTACAGAAAGTATATATAATGTACGATGAATATATTCTACAATAAATATGATGATATTGCCACATCGTTTTCCATGAGTGCACATATCTTTTGGTTATGTTTAGCATGCATTTACTATACTAGCTTATATCAGAAATGCCTACATATCACGGTCTAAGAATGAATAATGTCGTAACAAAAAAAAAAAAAAAATGGGCTCTCGAATGAAAAATAGCCGAGTGGATATGTAACCATAAAGAAACCTAAAGAAACTCCGTCGTTCGTTTACAGTTGTTTGCACATGTAATCGTTTCTTGTCAATACCAGAAACTGATCATCTAATGGATTTCTTGCGGAAAACTCCGGCGAAGAGAAAGTCCCGTACAGTAAGCTTATTACGACTTATGTGCGTAGCATAAATTGCAAAACGCTTAGGATATTTTTCCGGTAGGTGCTTACATTTCTCCCACGGTGTCCCACTGTTGCAAATAAAAATGAAATTAGCGTTTATCCGCGGGAAGTATCCAATAAATTCTAAATATAAACTCGCGTTACGGTCAGCGATGTAAATTCTGAAATCTTCGTGCTCCGAACAAAATGTTTTTCTTTTGTCTTTTTATTTATTAGAATTGTCTGAATGTTGCTACAATAATTAGATCTATATTTTTCACATTGTAAAACGAAATGAGCAGGAATTAGTAATATATTCTATGCAGTCTGCAATCCGATTATCCTGCATGTATAGATAAGTTTCAGACCCGGTTGCAATTCTTTTTCACTTCAAACCTGTGCTACACGAGATACGCGAGCAACTGAGAATATTCAATTGAGAATATTCAGAAATACAGTTCTCCATTTCGTACTTCAGACGAAATAACGTGTTTTCTGTTTGTTTTTTTTTATTTGCTCAAGCTGCTTCGATGTTGTCGTTCCTAAAATTAGATACATATGCTTGGTTGCGTAACGAAATCGTCATCGAACGCTGGTTTCCGTGCATGCGTTCGAAGAGAAGCATCGCCGCGTTTTTTCCAGCTCGTGACTAGCTCGCGATAATGCCCTTCTTGTAACTTTATATTTACATAAGAATCTTATCACGGCGCTCGTTAAACGCGTTCCTAAGTATGTTGAGGTTCAGCGACAAAATTAGCGAATGATTAATCCGCGATTACGACTTCAAAGACATTGGTCGCGACCTACCGAAAGAATCTATCCAAGGAAAAAAGCGTCCAAGCGAATTACTCGTTTCGAAACTAGATAACCGAGGGAATCCATTATTAGCCTTGACTTCTCGTCCGAAAGAATCCGATAATGCTTGTGAAATTTCCGCTTTGTTGTGCAACGACGCGTAATTTCTGGTAAATATATTTTCCAGGTATATTGCTGAATGAAGTAAAATAGGTTTGGGGGCGAAGAAGGTGGATGTGGGTTCAAAAATAATCATCATAGCCAGTATTAATTTTTGTTATTTCGATGCTGTTCATGAATTTAACGTCTACAGAAATCGTTGTAATTATTTTTCTCCAATTTTCATGCATTTTCACGTGTTGCTATTCTTTTAAAAATTCCCGACTTCCTAGAGTTACCAGTTAAAGCACACTTCAATGTTATTCAACATAATAAGAAGAATTTTCCTTTTCTTTTATTTTTGGTTATCCAATGAAAAGTGCACCTTTCTCATTTTTCATAATTATCCACCTCTCAACTCTTGGAGTGAACATTAAACAAAAATCAAAGGAAAATTCTTCTTATTATGTTGAATAATATTGAAGTGTGCTTTAACTGGTAACTCTAGGAAGTCGGGAATTTTTAAAAGAATACCAACATGTGAAAATGCATGAAAATTGGAGAAAAATAATTACAACGATTTCTGTAGACGGTAAATTCATAAGCAGCATCGAAATAATAATAAGAATTTTCCTTTTATTTTTGGTTATCCAATGAAACGTGCACCCTTCTTTAGTGAATCAGATCATCTTCCCAATTTTCCTAATTATCCATATCTCGACTCTTGGAGTAAACATTAAACAAAAAAACAAAAAAATACAGCACCTGTATACGAATTTCTCAATTACAAAAATTCCAGAAGCTTCCCAAGTAGTCAATTAAAGCACACGTAAAATTTGAGGAAGGCCACTGGTATCTCCGATAAAAATGTTCACACGCGACCCAATTTTCGGATGGAAAGAGAGAGTTCTCGAGTAAAAGGATTACGAGTCCCTGATAATCGATGACTGGTAATTCACGGGCGAGTTACGCGTTCCTCGTGATACATGGTTGTTTCCGAGGGGCCACGTTGACGGATGTCGATGATCACGCGTTTATTCCGAGCAGAACCGCCAGCGCAGCCCGAGACACGACTTCGGCGCTCCCAATTCGTATTTAGGCCGAGCCGTGGGTCCGTGCCTCGTAATTCCTCGCCTCGATCCGAGATCTAGAAGGAGAGGTGGACCTTTCTATCCTTTCTTTTTATTTATCGGCCGATCCCTCGCTCGCTCTTGCACTTGCGAGCTCGAAATTTGAACAGCTGCGCCGTTAAAGTCTTCGCGTACAATCGTATCCACCAATCGTTGTTTATTGTCGGGAAAATTTCAACTATAAAGTTGCATCAACTTATTGCACGTACGAAATTTCACGATGGAGACCTCGACGAGCCTCGAAGCAAATCCTGGAGCCTGTTTCGCGATCGAGCGTATTTATTATCATTTCTAAGGAGATTCTTCCAAACTGTAAAAGATGGGACCAGTGGGACCATTAGCGTTTTATCCATCAATCGTCGTTTACCATCGGGAAAATTTCAACTATAAAGTTGCATCAACTTACTACACGTACGAAATTTCACGATGGAGACCTCGACGAGCCTCGAAGCAAATCCTGGAGCCTGTTTCGCGATCGAGCGTATTTATTATCATTTCTAAGGAGATTCCTCCAAACTGTAAAGGGAGATGGGACCAGTGGGACCATTAACGTTTTATCCAGCTGTTGTCCTGGAATTTTAACAGGGCCAATCTGTTGGAGGAGGACTCCGAGAGATTTACGAGCGTCGTTTTATTCGCGGGAACGGTACGTGAAGCTATAGGGGAAGCTTGGAGTGCTTTTGAAAGCTGCTTCAAAACTTTGGTATACTAGTTATTGAAAAAAATATAGGACAAATTACGGAATGTCGTTTGGGGAATTTTAAAAACGTTGTTAACGGATTTCCATTCTTGTTTACCTAGAAAATAATATTCGATTCCAATGAAAATACGTTTTGCAACTCCCGAGAATGTTAAGAAACATTTACGTGTACCACACACGCACAGGTGAAACGAAAGACTAGTTGCGGATGACTTTCGGTCGTCGACGAAGGAAATGAATATGTATGAGGTAACAGGCAAAGTAAATTTAGAGGTGTTGAAAATTCATTAATTTACATAAATTCATAGAACGATGAACGTTCGTTCATTTTTGGAATATTTGTGTCCAAACATGGAAGCCAATCCAGTCACAAATCGATTAATAATTTGTGTTCGTTAAAAGGTTATTTTAAAGCAATCTGTTTAATGGGAAGAATGCAAAGTAACGCGAGTTACATCGAATTCTTTTACCAATACACGGTACAAGATTTTTGGTTTCATTCTTAATTCGTTTCTTTATTTTCAATTTCCATTTGCGATAAGTAGACTGCGGATCTTTATGCAAAATAAAATCTTCGGGAACGTGGCTACAAAAATTGAACCTAAATAGGAATTTCTTTTATTCTGCAAATATTACAACATGAACTTTACTTTCAATCTTTTTTATAATCTTGCATATTGCCTGCATCTTTTAGTTTCTTGCACATTCAAATTTCCTATAAATGGATAAATATCCGCAGTCTAGTGATAAGATTAATATAAATCTATAGGGGGTTAATATATATATTTGATATTTTACTAACACTAATTTTAAAGTATATATAATTTATTCGTTTATTAATTAGTTGCGACATGGATGTTTCTAACAACAGACTTCAAACGTACGTTAACAATTATAGCTTTTTTTTATCGAGAAAGTGCAACACGAATTCCTTTGTTTCATTAAAGTTCGCATTGGTCGTCCTATTTCCACGCGTATTAATTACAAATTCATGCCGTCTCATTTAGCTTTAACGACTCTTGGGAAACGAAGAGTGATGCCCGATATCTCGTTTATTGACAAGGTGTCACACAGTTGCATTTCAAGTCTAGATATTCCCCGAGCTATTTAAATTATATATTCCTGCCAGCAGCCCCAAGACGACATACCTTACTATATCTGGAATCCCATCGCATGTTTCACGGTAAATTTAATTCTATTAATCGTATGAATACGCTTACTAATGAGTCCTACGACTCTATCGATCTTTCCTGCGGCTTAGCGGCATGGATTCAAACGATATTAGCCGCGTGCCTCGGATACATTCGCGGCTGCTAATTTCTGTTTACTTTTATTGCTGTTTTCTTGCATGGCGAGAGTGAGTTCCTTGCTATTTTTGTTGTTGATTTATTTCGATAAAATTGAGGAGTAATTATCTACCCTTCCACCCGTGGGAATTCTTATATACTCTTAGTTTCCAGATTTGGTTAATAAAAAATAAGATTGTGAATGGAAAGATAATGATCGAATAATTTCGTCTGAACTCGGATAATACTTTGTATAAGGAATAATAAATAGGTATGGATGGGACGTTTTTGAAGTGGAGAATCACTGTTTTCTGTGAAAGGGTTGGTCCGCAAATTTATTTTATTTTTAACGACTTCAGTCATCGCAGGATGGATCGATTCAGCAAATTGCTGTTTTGCAATCTAATCCTGGGATCGTCTAAAGACTTTTTACTCTGTTTAATGAGTACCGTGAGCCTGCAAGTTTCGTACAACTTTTGAAAATATTCTGCGATGTAACTAGACCGAATGAATGATAAATGAAATGGAAATCGTGCGAGTAAAGTTGGTGATTAACATTGTTCGAATCGCGGCGATGACGCCGTCGCGAAAGTATGTAAGAGTATCACGGAAGTTGAACAGTAGTTGTATCACTCATCATTCGTTTTAACAGCGCGAAATTTCGCGATGAAACTGCCATTTTCAATCCCTGGGAATTGTATTAGATACAGGGATTGATGGTTACTCGCAATACTATCCGCTTCGAAGCTGTGCTGCACGAGACATGCAATTAAACATAACAAAATGGGAAAATTATATAATGGAAATAAAAAAGTAAAATATCTTCATGCGCTACTCGTTCGATAAAATAACGTTTCTCGTTGAATGAATGAAACCTTATTCGACCAAATTGATGGTTACTTGCAATACTATTCGCTTTAAAGGTGTGCTGCACGAGGGACGCAATTAAACAAAACAAAATATGTCATGGAAATAAAAAAGTAGAATATCTTCATGCGCTATTCGTTCGATAAAATAACGTTTCTCGTTGAATGAATGAAACCTTATTCGACCAAATCGTGAATGAATCGTCATACAGAGCTCCTATTCTCCGCGTATACATGGAACAAAAATCTGTCCACCTTCACGAGTGCTGTACCTCTTCCACCACAGATTTAGGCGAAGTCTAAAACATTCTCGGGCCGGGATCATTCATGAATCTTCGCCTAGAATCGTCGCGCTGGGCTGCGTGCACCCGGCGAACGCCCACGATAATTTCGATTTCTAGTAATCCGACTCCATTAATAAACCGCCCACCAGACATCGGGTTTTGGTGTTCGGAACTTATCTCAACCGTTTCGGGTATTTTTAGTCGCGTTACTCTCCGTTCATGCGTGCCCGTTAAAACCCATCGACGTGTGTTTTACGCGTGTTGCACACATGTGAACGAGTCTCTCACCCTCTGGTCGTTGTTCTCTCTTTTTCCTCGGTCCGCCGTTCCAACCTAGACAAGTACGCGCGTGTACTTGAGCGAACATAATATCTTATAAATAGGGATTAGCTAATGGTATGCGAAAGAGTGATGCATGCTTTATTTCGGTTTTCCGGTCACAGCGGCGACGCGTTTCCACCCCCTGTCTTGTCCAGTCGCGACGGGACAATAATTGAACGCGAAGGTGGCAACGGCGTCCGGCTTTTCAGAACGATCGATAACGTGCTCTTACAGGCGTGATCGAATTAATTTGATCGCACGAGAAACACGGGCTTTCGACGGACCATTATTTCGTAAACGTAGAGGCTTTCTCAGGAGGCGCTTTAGGGACTCTAATGCGGCGAGTTTAGGTCTGTTCTTTTTTGTAATTATGTGCAGGGGCTCTTTATAAATTACAAAAATAATTGGTAATTGGTGAGTGGCTCATTAC